>NC_067401.1:206812500-206932500 GCF_016432865.1 Antechinus flavipes | reverse complement strand
AGCTCAGAGGGGAGTGTGAATTGTCCAGGGTCATACAGCCAGGAAGTAGCAAAATGGAATTGGAACTGATTCCCTAGACAAGCAAGGTTTCTGGATTGGGAGTGATCAGAAGCTACAGTACAAAAAGTCTTCTGGGGCTCCCTTTGTTGTGCATAAAAAGTCTTCACTAGGTAAAAGAGGCCGTTCTCTGCCTCATTTCTTTTTTTTTAAATAACTTTTTATTGACAGAACCCATGTCAGGGTAATTTTTACAACATTATCCCTTGCACTCATTTCTGTTCTGATTTTTCCCCTCCCCCAGATGTCTGCCTTATTTCTTACTTAGCCTTAATAAATGAATGGGTACGGCCTCAGTCAAACTGAGACTTGTTGAAGACCTTAGCTCAAAAAGACAGTTTCCCACAGCGTCCAGGAACATCTCCAGTCCTTTGGATCTCTAGTTGGACACTGGACCCAGAAGACTCTGGGGGGGAAAGTGAGGCAGGTGACCTTGCACAGCCCTCCCTCACTTTAATACAATTCATGGCATCACCTCCCTGATGCTATGGTCCTCCCTGAGAACAAGAGACAAACAACAACCCCATAAAGGCATGACTTCCAGATTGGTCCTTGGACTCCTATCCATTCCCCTCCACCCCACCCTGAGCCAATGCAGTAATAGCTCTTTTAGGTGAAGCTTTTAAAATTTGACAAATCATTTCCCTCACAAGTTTGTGACATGGATGATGCAAGGATTATTACAGCATCCCCAATTTGAACCAGAATCCCCTAAAATGAACCTTAAATAGGTGACACAAATTACCCATGATTGTGTAGCTAGGGACTGTTACAGCTAGGACCCAAGCCCACATCTTTTGCCTTCAAGACTAGAACTCTTATCACTAGATCATGATCTTTTCATTACTCCCATTTTATTCTGTGGTCTGAAGATGATATTGACTGGATCTGAGAAAGTTCTTCCACTCTAACCTAGAGCAGGAACAGATATGAAGTAGCACTCCACCATTACTGGTAGAACTCTTATCTCTGTTCCCTATAAGCTTCCCCTCTCTCTTAAATTCTCTCCTTTCCTTCTTACCTCCTTCTATTTCTTGTCTTCCTTCCTTCTTCTTTTCCTCCCTCTCTTTTTCTCTTTTACTCCCTCCCTCTTTCTCTCCTTTCTTCTTCCTTCCTCATCTGTTTCTTCCTTCTTTCCTTCCTTCCTTCCCTCCCTCTCTCTCTCTCCTTCCTTCTCTTCTTTTTTCCTTCCTTTCTTCCTTCCTCTTCTCTCTCCATCCTTTTCTCCTTCCTTCTCTTCTTTTTTCCTTCCCCCTCTCTCTCCTTCCATATTTTCTTCTCATTCCCACCCTCCCTTCTTTCCTTCCTTCTTTTCCTTCCCTCTCTTCTTCCTTCTTTCCTTCCTTCCTTCCCTCCCTCTCTCTCTCTCCTTCCTTCTTTCCTTCCTTATATCTCTCCCTTCTTTCCTTCCTTACATCTCTTCCTTCCTTCCTTTCTCTTTCCCTCCCTCCTTACCTTTCTTTCCTACATTCTTGTACATTTTTCTAGAGTTGCTTCAGATAGGCTGGTGGTACTTGATGGCAGTCCCAAGTAGTTTATGCCTGAGACAACCTTTGGGAAAGGATTGTTTGGCAATAATAGAAAGCAGAACTAGCTTAAGGTAATATACCAGGGACTAAATATGGCCATTCTGGGAAAATGGAGTATTCAAATTTGGAAGGACATTAATGATATCATGACTAACTGAACTAGTTAGTTCTCCTAACTGCTCCTAAGTGAAGCCAGTTTTTTAGTCCACCATCTTCATCCCATCTATTTTATTTCCAAATCATCTTCCTGCCCTAATTTCCCTCAAATTATTTGAAAAACATAGTTTCTGAGATGGACATTGTGAGGAACACAAGAAAGATGAGAGCCAGTTTCTGCCCTCATGGAGTTCATAATCCAATTAGAGATATCAGATGAAGACCTAGAGAAAGAAGATAGTTCAAAATACCATGTCTCAATAAACCTATGATCAGTGATATGGGAACTCTTCTAATAATCTCAGTCAATACATCTATGTCCTCTCATTTTTCATGACTCTTGTTCATGCCCTCCAATAAATCCTCCCCAAGGCATCCATGCGATATGTTGAAAGCCTTTCTCTAGCTTCCTATCTCACAGGGTTGTTGTGTGGATCAAATGAGATATTTGTTTTTTAAAAAAGTACTCAATACATACTAAGTGCTATATAAATACTGACTCCCTTCCCTTGATAATGTGTAGATATTCAAGAAGCACATAGTATTTCTACGACTTATGCATTATTCTTAGCACATGATTATTTTACCTTATAACTATTATACAATTTTCTGATGAGCTAATTTGTGCTCCTTCTCTTGAGCATTTCATTGTTGACAATATGTTATAGTATTCTCATCTTCAGTATGTGCTTCTCACTTAGCCTTTAGGTAACCCACAACTTGAATCCATCAGGAATCTGTTATTTGAAACCTTATATTATCATGGGAAGAATTTTCTTGTCAAAAATATAGGCTTCTGCTTTGTATAGAAACTTTGGAATCATTAAAAACTTTGACCAATTTCCCAAAGGCAATCCAGGATGCTCTTATCATCTTATTCAATAATGGATTCCACTCACAAACTTTGTATAATATTTGTTCACTGTATTTGTATATACTGTTGAAATAGTTCTACAACTTGACCATCTAACTGTATATCATGGTCTGTATCACTGGCTTTCTTCACCACTTGATTTTTCCTATGTGGATAATTAAATCAAAAATTTTTGTGATCACTCATCAAGTGATAATTTAGAAGGATATGTAATATTTTGGGGCTTGAGACCTTCAACAGAATGGTATTCACAAGCAGAAGCATCTGGAAGACCCAACCATCTACATAAATCCCTCAACCTTTCAAACATTGTGCTGGAGATCTTCTATGACAATGGAAATTATCTTTGGCAACTATGTGTCTGCTTGATTTATGTCTTTAATAATTGACATTAAGAAGTAGGAGGTGCTATAATTAACACCTTCATTAATAATCAGAGAGTTAACCACTGGACAAAGCTCATTGTTATGTCTTCCAAGGGATTTTGTATGATTTTGACACATATGCCGGATATATTTTATATAATGAGAGTTTTTTAATGCAATATTTGGAACTACTGGATGCCTTTTTATACTCAACAAACAATAAATACAATGGGAACTTGTTTTCTCTGCATCTTCCAGTCAGTTGTATAATGGTAAAAAAAAAATTGTATTGTAGAATATAGTTTGTGAAAACCTGACTGCTTTCATCAAGGACACCCTTTAGGCATCTGTAGATTATTATTATCATTAAAGTCTTTTGCTTCTTAGATTACACATTCTAGTCACTTTAGCTCATCTCTGTATGACATGTTCTCTAGTGTTCTAACCATTTTAATCAATTTCCTTTGGATATGTCTTTTCTCAGACATGGGATCTCAAATGGATCCAATATTCTTGATGTAGTCTAAACAGGGCAGAGAATAGTAGCACTAGCACTTTCTCCTTCTAGATACTGTGCCTGGATAAAGGCAGCAAAAGACTTTATTGGCATTTTTAGCTGCTTTATCACACTGTTAACTCAAGTAGCACTTAATATTTACTAAAAAGTCCAGGTCATTGTGGCATGAACTATTGTATAACCATGTCTCTCCAATTCTGCAATGGTTCTATTGATTTTTTTAACCCAACAGGAACATGTTACATTTAGAGCAATTAAACTTCATTCTATTATATTTGGCCAAATGGTTTAACTTGTTCTGTTATTTTATGTTTTGATTCTTTTATTTAGCATGTTATAACTGTCCCTCTCAGCTTCTCATCATCTGTAGACTTAATAGGCTTCTATAAGGCTATGTTTCTATCCAATCTACTCGTGAAAATAACAAACAGAAAAAGGTCAAGACAAGAGCTCTCGGCTACATCATCTCAGGGTTAGCATAGGTCCATTAATCATTCTTTGGATCCAGTCATTCAAGTACTTTTGAAACCACCTAACTATACTACCGTCCCATCCACATCTCCCCATCTTGTCCACCAAGATATCATGAGTAACTTTGTCAAATGCCAAATCAAAATCCAGCACCATTGTGTCTATGACATCTCCCTGATCCCTTATTAAGTAATCTTGTCAATAAAGGAAATGAAGGTAGTCCAGCCTGCTTGTTCAAAATAAACTCATGCTGGATCTTCATGATCAGTACTTCCTTTCCTAAATGTGTGCAAGCTGTTCCTTTGCTAATAAATTTTAGAACGTTCCTAAGAATAAAAATCAAACTTATCAGTCTATAGATTGAAGAAGGAACTTTCTTTCTGCCTGGGAAAACTGAGACAGAATTTGTTCATTTTTAACCCTATAGCACCTTCTATTTCTGTTCTCTTTATGGTTTTAAAAATACTCTCAACAGTAGCTTAGCAATCATATCCACAAATTCTTTCGGTAGCCAGGAATATATTCCCCCTCTGGCTGATGACTTAAAGTTATAGACAGTAGTAAAATGCTCGATAACCATCTCGCTTATGCATTTGAAAGAGGAGATATCATTGTGGGTCACTGTGGTCAGGGAATCCTTCCCAGAGAAGGTGAAATCTGAGCTCGGTCTTAACAAACCAAAGGTAGGAAGAAACTAAATAAGGGAGATAGAAGTATATACCAATTTGGGGATCTACATGGGCTGTCCCTTTTGGTAGGGCTATGTTCTCAAAGTTAAAGAAGCAATCAGCCCCTCTTCTGAGGCTGAAATATGGAGCACTTACAATGAGGACTGAGGGAAGCAAAGCGATATCTGTGCCTTTCATTGCTCTGGGACTTCTTTTGTTAGAATGGAATAGGGAGAGAAGCAAGCTCATTGAGTCTGGGGTGGGGGTACATCTGGGAGCTTTATCAGGGAGCGGGAGCAGGAGCCGTACAACTTAAACACCTCCTCCTCCTCCTCCTTCCCTTAATCACCTGATGGGCTAGTTTATGGGAGCAGGGCATTCTGTTGTCAGAAAGAGAAACACCAGTCTCATTGCAGAGCACCCAACAGGGAGGTAGAAACAAGTGTTGAAGATAAGAAAGTTTTAAACAAATAAACTTCTCTAGTCCAGGCAACTTGAAGGAGGGAGCAGAGAAGTTTGGGGCGCCTTTTTTTTTTAAATAAAAAAGGAGAAAAAAATTCTATGTTTTCTATCAATGCTAAACCTCTTTGTGTCCTTTCCTGGGTTTTTAGAATGATACTTTGGGGCTGAAATTATCTTGGATACCATTTTGCTCATGTTCCATGTTCAGATCAAGTGGCCCATTTACTTAGGCTCATTGGTTTTGGGAGGAGGAAAGGAATAAATGTCTATTAAGCACCTACTATGTGCCAGTCACTGCACTAAGGATTTTACAAATATTATCTTATTTGATTCTCACAACAATTGTGTGAGGTCCCATTTTTGATGTTTATTCTGTTATACCCAACTCTTCATATACTTAACTCTTCATGACCCTATTTGGGGTTTTCTTGACAAGATATTGGAGTAGTTTGCCATTTCTTTCTCCAGTTTATTTGACATATGAGCAAACTGAAACAGAATGAAGTGACATGTCCAGGGTCACACTATTAGAAGAGGAACCTTCCCAACTCTAGACCCAGAACTCTGTGCACTATGGCACCACCTAGTTGACTCTCATTTAAGACCCAGATATTAATTGATTTGCCCAGGGTCTCAAACAGCTAGTAAATGTCTGAAGTCAGTCTTCCTGACTCCAGGCCCAGAGCTCTATCTGTTTTGCAACCAAGATGCTTCATGGATTCTAGAAATCATCTGGTCCTCCTTACCCCGTTTATGATTGAAGATCAAACAGTAAGCATATAGAAAACCCAGTTCCCCTAAATCCAAATTTAGTGTTTTTCTCAATTTGCCACAAATCACACTAGGTAAAGAACTTGCTTCTAAAAATCAGAAGTGAGATATGGTGGAACATGCTTATAGTCCCTGCTATTGAAGAGGCTGAGGCTGGTAGATTATTTAAGTTCAGGAATACTGAGTTGCAGTGGGGCTAAGCTGATCAAGGGTTCTAACCAATTCTGGCACAATTATGGTAAGCCACTGGTTTTTAAGAATGGAGGCTGGGCAGACAAGGCTGCTGAAGGAAGGGTGAATTGATCCAGTTTGGAAATGGAGCAGGTCAAAACTTCTGTGCTAACTAGTGGTGGGATGAGGACTGTAGGTGACTGCTGCATTTTAGGGAGGAAAAGCAAGTTGCTCAATCATTTTATTCATGTCTGACTCTTTGGGTGCCTTTTGAGGTTTTTCTGGCATATATACTGGGATGGTTTGCCATTTCCTTCTCCAATTCATTTTACAGATGAGGAAACTGAGGCAAACAGGGTTAAGTGACTTGCCCAGGGTCACACAGCCAATAAGTGTTTGAGGCCAGATTTTTAACTCAGGCCCGATGCCTTAGGGGATACATAGTATTAAAAAGAAAATCCTCAGAGAAATTGACCCCTCTCCTGCCAAAGTACCAGGTTCCACAGTCTCCCAAGTTGAATCATTCAGTCTGATAACATTTATTGAATTCCCTCACACAGAACAGACATGATGGGGAAATAATACAAGGGCATTCAGATGATGATTCCTTACAGTTCTAACATTTTATGTTCTAAATTTCTTTCTAACTCTAACATTCAATATCTACTTTCCCTTCTTTTTTTTTTTTTTCCTCTGAGGCAATTGGGATTAAGTAACTCGCCCAGGGTCACACAGCTAGGAAATATTAAGTGTCTGGGACCACATTTAAACTCAGGTCCTCCTGACTTGAGGGCTGTCTATGTTCCCTTCTAATCTAGAATGTTGTACTTTGTCTTTTAAATTCCCTGCTATCTCCAACATTCTATGTGCTAATGTCTTGAATTCTATTTTTATCTTTGTCAACAGGAGAATGCTATGAATTTCCAGCTATTTCCTGCAAGAAAGTATGTGGTTCAGAGGTTCCTGCCCCTGAGGATCTTCTAGATAGCCAAGTATAGGCAGTCAAAACAGGCTGGATTCAAACCTCTGATGTTATATACTACTGGTGTGATCTTACACAAATTGTTTAATCTCAGTTTCCCCTTTGGTAAAATTAATTATGTGATTAAATTACCTCTAAGATCCCTTCTCACTCAAAATTTGTGATGTTTATATGAGGATAACAAGTATAAGATCCTCAAAGACTTGAGTCTTGTTGTTGACCAGTATACCTGAAACAAGGATTTGGGGGGAAAGAATTCAAATGGATGGCAATGTCTTTCTTCTGTCCTAACCGAGGTTTTTTGTTCTTGGCTTGTCCCCTCACCTTCATTTACATGACAGAATTAAAGGATATTAGAAGTATTCAGGAAAATGGGGTGGAAAAAAAGAAATCATGAAACTTTAGACTCACACAACCTTGGATTGTTTTGAAAGTTATTCCCTATTATTGTTTTGTAAGAAATGACCAACAGGATGATTTCAGAGAGGTCTGCGGGGACTTATATGAACTGATGCTCAGTGAAATGAGAAGAACCAGGAGTTCATTATACACAGCAATAACAAGACTATACCATTATCAATTCTGATGGACTCTCTTCAACAATGAGTTGATTCAAACCAGTTCCAATTGACCAGTAATGAAGAGAGCCAATTACACTCAGAGAGAGGAATATAGGAACTGAGTGTGGAAAACAACATTGCATTTTCACTCTTTCTGTTATAATTTGCTTGCATTTTTGTTTTCCTTCTCAGGTTTTTTTTTTTTCTTTCTAGATCCGATTTTTCTTGTGCAACAAGATAACTGTATAAATATGTATACATGTATTGGATAAAACATATAATTTAACATATTTATGGACTACTTGCCATCTCGGGGAGGGGGTGAGGGGAAGGAGAGGAAGTTTTGGAACAGAAGGTTTTTCAGGGATCAATGGTGAAAAAATTACCCATGCATATATTTTGTAAATAAAAAGATATAATAAAAATAAAAAAGAAAAGTATTCCCTCAAAATGATTTAAAAGAAGTACAGGTTATCAATCAGGAATTGACAGAAACTAGAAATGATTTTCTAATTCTAAGTCAGAGAAAAATTTAGCAAGCAGAATGAAGTAGGTTCAGAGGGATATTAAATACATGCATGTTTGCTTTGAGAACTACAGAAGAGCTAAATTGCTCCAAGCAAAAACTCTCTGAAAAGAAAGAGCCATATACATCTAAGATTCATAGAACTGACATATTTCTCTCTAATAGCTGAAGGTTCTTCCCCATTTTGATGATTGGGTAGAAAAAGACCTTTCTCCTTCCCTAAAGAACAGATGTTTAAATCTCTGGATCCCAACTTAAAAAGAACACAGCATTCACTCCTCCTTTTATGAATTAGAGATAGCAGTTTGTCTGAAAATTCTGCTGAAACCAGATACTGGTAGCAGGAAGATCTGCAACCACATAAACAATGGAGCATTGCCCAAGAGAGATTATATGTCATACTCCATGGGGGACAGCAAAAGTGCAAATAGTGGTAGGATGACAACATTAGAAGACATCAGTATTGCTTCAACTCGGAGGTATTGCCCTTGTGTGTTCCCTGGTTATACTCGTTCTTCCTGCTATTGCTAGGTATATTTGTAGGAGGATGTGTCCCAGCTATATGGGGAGGAGGGAGTTTTATTGTTATTTTTCTTGCTTTGCTTTTTCATTAAATGCCTTTGTTTTTTATTATGCCTCCTGGTTGACCAGCATAAGTAAGTATGTCAGTGGGGACTCAGAAGCTATAGATTGGAATGGATGCAGACTCAGTCTAGGAGTAATTTTGAACCTGGTATAACTTTTAGAGGGTCCCATGTATAATAAAAGATACCTACATTGCAACTGGAGGAAACAAGATATATAGATGGGAAAGTTTTAGAGCAATTCTAAATCATAAAAGATATCTCTAAATCTTTAAAGATATCTCATCCCTCAGATGAGAACTGCAGCTGGAGCCAGATGCTGATAACAGAGAGAAACTTCACAATCACGTATTTGGAAGGGCACTGCCCATTAAAGATTATATTCCACACCCCATGGGGAGCAGCCCCAGTGCAATGACATCACCAGAAGACACTAGTGATGCTGCAGAGCTCAGAAATATATATTGCTCCCCAGGTTTATGGGACGCGTATTAATAAATTCTGCTTCACTGATACACATTGAATGGCAGCAACCTATATGCTTAAATGAAAAATTAAATAATTTAGAGAGGGAAATAACAAAATTGTAATAGGGTAAAAACTTTGTGTTCCTCTTTCAAACCTAGACAAAACTAACAAAATATATTTTTTAAAAAGAAATAAATTACATGAATAGAATTTTAGAAAAATTAGAAATGATAGAATTCTGGCAATCATTGGATGGAATATGGAAAGAACATAAATACCTTTATAAAAACTGATATATTGGGGCATAAAACTTCAAAAACAAATGCCAGAAAGATAAAATATTAAAAACATCCTTTACTTAAATAAATTTTTATTCAATAAGTGGTCTTTGAATGAAGAATTAAAAATTAGAGACTAAATAACTTGATGTTGAAGAATTGGTGAGTCAGTGAACAAAACCTAGAAACATTAAATAATTTCATTAAAGATAATTGCCACAATAAGACAATGTTCCAGAAATTTCTGGATGTAATCTAAATAGTCCTTAAAGAAAATTGTATATCCCAAACCACTTTCATCAACAAAAGAAAGAAAGGACAAATCAGTGACTTAGGTATGCTACTTAAAAACAAACTAGAAAACCTACAAATCTAAAAAGTATGCAGAAGCAAATGAACATAATGTCTGATAAATCCAAAAATCTTTGACTCCTAGTGCAAGGATTCATTATTTAGGGTGGATGGGGGAGACTTGTGGGAAAACTGAAAAGTAGTCTTGCAGAAATTAGTGTTATACCAATATCTCACATCACATACGAGGGAAATTCCAAATAGATGTGTGATTTAAATAATAAAAGTCCACATCATAAACAAATTAGAGGAGCAAGGCAGGAAATGCCTATCACAATTATGAATGGGGGAAGATTTCATAACCAAAGAGGGAGAATAATAGAAAATAAAATGAAAAATGTTGATGACATAAAAACTGAAAGCTTTTATAAAAACAAAATGCCGTTAAAATTAAGAGAAGTAAATAATTTGCATTAACTTTCTCTAATAAGAGTCAGATGTCCAAAATACCTAAGAAATCAATTCAAATATATATGAACACGAGCCATTATCTAATAGATAAAAGGCCAAAGGATACAAATAGAAAGTTTTTAAAGGAAAATTGGCAGAAATTTCAAGAAACTAAAATGCTAATTGTTGGAGGAACTGTAAGAAAACCAGAGCACTAATATATTATCAGTGGAGCTGTGAGTTGGTCTACTTATTTTGAAAAGGAATTAGACTTTATATCTTCAAAGTCACTAAATTGTGACTAAATGGTATAGTCAGGCTAATTAATGAACCTTTCTCAACTTAACTAGGATGCTCCTTAGGCAACAAATACTTAGTCCATCATCTTATACACTTATTTGAAAGGTCAAGAAAATGAGGCCCACTCAATGATATCTCTATCAAGTATGTGCCTCCAAGAGGTCAATGTGCAAAGGCTTTTTATGCCTAAATATAAAATAATATTCATAACAGCTCTTCTTGCCTTAGTGAAGGATTGGAAGTTAAGTGGTTATCCATCATGTGAGGAATAGCTAAACAAATTTGGTATAAGAATGTAATAAATATTATTATACCATAAAAAAATTACCAAAGGAATAGTTTCAGATGAACTTGGGAAGATCTGTATGAACTAATGCAACATAAAGTGAGCACAACTAGAGAATAAGTTATACAATGACTACAATAATATAAAAGAAATCAATGTTCAAAAACTAATAATCAATAATCAAACTGGGATTCCAGAAGATCAGTAGTGAAATACTTACTGACAGAGAGGTGATGAATTCAGAATAAAATACATTTTTAGATATGATCAATGTGGAGATTTGTTTTATTTGAATAGTTTTTGATACCAGAGTTTCATTTTTTTTCCTTTCATTCAGGGTTGTGAGAGATTTGGGGAGGAAGACAGGGGAAATAGTTACCAAACTGAAAAAAGGGAAGAAAAGAAAGAAAAGTGAAGTTTTGGAAGCATTTTTAAGAGACAGAAGAGAATGGGAAGAAAGAAACATAGATGAGCAAGATAGAGCTGAAAAAATGACATACTGAATTTATTATATATTTTAAAATAAAAGCAAGCTGTGCATAATACAAATTTGAAGTATCATGTATAATCCTATTTCTTTTCAGTTCCCCTTTGCATATGGGAATGCTCATCTTATTTGAAGTTTTTTAAGTTCAATTTTTTTTTTTTTTAAAGAGAATACAAACAAATTAGAGTTTCTGTTCTGGCCCCACCTAATTGCAGGAACTGGAAGCACTCAGCATAAATTGGTCTGTATTTGGATACAAAGATTTTTCTGTCCTGAATAACATTAGTTGGACTGGTGAACAAGGATCCCTAGATGATTGCTTAATCTCCATCACGTAGTAGAAACAACACTGAACTTTAAAGTATAGACTGGGGGAGGGGGAGAAAGGGTTCTTGTCCTGGCAATGACATGAATTCACTGAACGATCTAGAACTAGTCATTGCCTTTCTCTTGCCTCATTTTATACAACTGTATGCGAAATAATGGATTGCATTACTACACCATTTCCCATTGCTATGCTTTTGCATGAGGAAATGGATTCCCTCCTCACCTCTATCTTCTATAATCCCCAGTTTACCTCAAAACACACTGCAAATGTCACCACTACCCTGATCCTTTTCTGCTCCTCCCATTACTAATGCTCTCCTTTGTGAAATTACTTTGTGTTTGTTTACTTGAACATATAATGGGGAACTAGCCAATGGGGAGACCCAGTCCTTCAAACTTACACAGCCTGTTCTGCCAAAGTGGAATCCACATGGATGCTTAGGGAGCCTGTTTCCATTTCAGAGAATGAGTAGGTATTCTATGACTGTTTCCTGTCAACTTACTGCATGATGACAAGAAGTCTTTTAATTGACATCTGAACCAGAACTGAGTGTGTATAAAAAAGGCACTAATAATCCAAATAACCCTCTCTTTCTTCCCTGATGGTCTAAGGATGATTTTCTAAGCCCTAGAGGGCCAACTGGGTTGGAAGGATGATTTTTCTTTCTGTGCCCCATCCACCCATATTCACGTGATCCAAAAGAGTATGACTTCCTACTTAAGCCTGTATTTTTTAAATAGCTTTTTATATACAAAACATATGCATGGATAATTTTTCAACACTGACCCTTGACTTCTGTTTCAACTTTTCCCCTCCTTCCCTCCACCCCCTTCCCTAGATGGCAGATAGTCCAATACATGTTAAATATGTTAAAATATATGTTAAATACAATATTTATATATTTATAAACACATACACATATATATTTATAAATACATACATATATATACATATATATATAGAGAGAGAGAGAGAGAGAGAGAAAGAGAGAGAGAGAGAGAGAGAGAGAGAGAGAGAGATATCTTGTTGCACAAGAAAAATCGGATTTTGAAAGAAGGTAAAAATAACCTAAGAAGAAAAAACAAAAATGCAAGCAAACAATAACAGAAAGAATAGAAATGTTATGTTGTGGTCCATATTCATTTCCCAGTGTTCTTTTGCTAGGTGTAACTGGTTCTGTTCATTACTGATCAATTGGAACTGATTTGGATACTCTCATTGTTGAAGAGAGCCACTTCCATCAGGATTGAACATCATGTAGTATTGTTGTTGAAGTGTATAATGATCTCCTGGTTCTGTTCATTTCACTTAGCATCAGTTCATGTAAGTTTCTCCAGGCCTTTCTGAAATCATCCTGATGATTATTTCTTACAGAACAATAATATTCCATAACATTCATATACCACAATTTATTCAGCCATTCTCCAATTGATGGGCATCTGCTCAATTTCCAGTTTCTGGCCACTACAAACAGGGCTGCCACAAACATTCGTGCACATACAGGTCCTTTTCCCTTCTTTAATATTTCTTTGGGATATAAGCCTAGTAGTAATACTTTTAGATCAAAAGATATGCACAGATTGATAACTTTTTGAGCATAGTTCCAAATCACTCTCCAGAATGGCTGGATCAGTTCACAATTCCACCAACAATGTATCAGTGTCCTACTTTTCCCACATTCCCTCTAACATTCATCATTATCTTTCCCTGTCATCTTAGCCAATCTGACAGGCGTGTAGTGGTATCTCAGAGTTGTCTTAATTTGCATTTCTCTGATCAATAATGATTTGTAACACCTTCTCAGATGACTAGAAATAGTTTCAATTTCTTCATCTGAAAACTGTCTGTTCATATCCTTTGACCATTTATCAATTGGAGAATGGCTTGATTTCTTATAAATTAGAGTCAATTCTCTATATATTTTGGAGATGAGGCCTTTATCAGAACCTTTGCCTGTAAAAATGTTTTCCCAGTTTATTGCTTCTCTTCTAATCCTGTCCACATTAGTTTTGTTTGTACAAAAGTTTTTTAACTTAATATAATTGAAATTTTCTATTTTGTGATCAATAATGATTTCTAGTTCTTCTTTGGTCACAAATTCCTTCCTCCTCCACAGGTCTGAGAGGTAAACGATCCTATGTTCTTCTAATTTATTTATAATCTCATTCTTTATGCCTAGGTCATGAACCCCTTTTGATCGTATCTTGGTGAACTGTGTTAAATATGAGTCAATGCCTTGTTTCTGCCATACTAATTTCCAATTTTCCCAGCAATTTTTGTCAAATAATGAATTCTTATTCCAAAAGCTGGGATCTTTGGGTTTGTCAAACACTAGATTATTAAATTTATTGATTATTTTGTCTTGTGAACCTAACCTATTCCACTGATCAACTAGTCTATTTCTTAGCTAATACCAAATGGTTTTGGTGATTGATGCTTTATAATATAGTTTTAGATCAGGTACAGCTAGGTCACCTTCATTTGCTTTTTTTTTCATTAGTTCCTCAATCCTGTATTTTAAATCAGATGGCCCCCTGGCTTTGTCTTGCTTCTTTTTTTACTTTTGTGCAGAATATTTTGAGATCTCAACAGGTCAGAAAAGTTACTGGGTCCATTGGATTCACCCCAGATGAATTCAGAATGGTACCAAACCTAAGGAATCATCTGCTAGCCCCAGTCCAGGATGGGATCAACCTAGCAAGTAAGTTTCCATGTCTTGCAAGCAAGAGTAACTCATCCATCAGCTGTGTCACCCCCCCCCCCAGAAGTGAACTCGGTAGTATAAAGAATATTGACAGCTACCACTTCAATTTTGAGCCCACTTTCTCCTAGGGATCAAGGTAATGAATGGAGAGTGTACTCTGGTGTGGGAGAAGGGGACACTTATACTTTGCTATACCTTTCTAGTGAATACCCCTTTGTAAAAGCTAGCTGATTATGTTTTTCATGACTTCATATGTAGAATGAATATCATATTGATCATCTCAATGGGTGGGGGGAGGAAATGAAGAGAGAGAGAGAGAGAGAATTTAACACTCAAAAACCAATGTTAAAAATAAATCATTATTTTAAAAAAGTTAATTGATAATTAAACATTTATTAAGTACCTGTTTATGTGCCAGGGACCGTGCTAAGTGCTGGAAATATAAAATTGTTTTTTGATGATATTAATGAAATATTAGCTGGTGAAATGATACTAAAGAGATACTAAATAACACCTACAAATAATATTGAAAGATTTACCACTGATTCTTGATACTAGGAAAGACACAGAGCAATGAAGGCTTAAGACAATAGCATCAGAAGTATCCCAGTACTCCAAGAAGTACTCCTAGAACTCCAGGCTGGTGATATGAGAGCTATCCAGGCAATAGGTGATGGGGACTTGAATTAGAGTGGTATATAAAATGTGTTGATTTACATTGTCTCCATAGTTCTTTTTCTGGATGCAGATATCCAAATCTATTGGGACTGTTTATATGAGAAGAGAGGAAGAAAATGGATATGAGAAATGTTGTGAAGGTAGAATTGATGGGAGCATTACTAACTGGATAGAGGGTGAAGTGGGATGAAGGAGAGGGAAGAGTTAGGGATAACAATAACAGCTAGTGTTTATATAAGATTTTAAGGTTTCCAAAGCATTTTACAAATATTATCACAGTTTATTTTCTTCTTTTTGCTTTGGAGACGATCAGGTTAAGTTACTTACCCAGAGCTACACAGCAGCTAAGTGTCAAGTATCTGAGGTCATATTTGAATTCAAGTCCTCCTGATGCTAGGGCTAGTGTTCTATCAACTGCACCACCTAATAACCCAATTATCAGTTTATTCTCACAGCAACTATGGAATATCGGTGACATTTTTTAAACCTCTATTTTACAAATAAGGGAAAAGACTTGTCCATGTCACACAGCTAATATCTGAGACCAAGATTTGAACCTAGGTTTTCCTGATTCCAGCTCCATTATTCTAGTCACTGTCACCTAGCTGCCTCAACTCCATTAACTTGGAGGCTATGAACTTGGAAGAACAATAGAATGGCTCAAAAGAAATGGAATGTCCTCAAAAGAAATAAATCCCCAGAAGAGATCAGTATGAAAAGATGATAGTAAGGTATAAGGGGAGGTCAGAGCAGAGAAGGCAGGGAAAGCTTCCCAGAGAAAGAGATAGAGACATAGCTTCGAGAGAAGGAAGGTTCAAGGGTGAGAAAGAGCAAGTCATGTATGGGTCAGCACTTAGCCCTCATTTATTACTTTCTCTCCCTTTTCTTCCATCCCTTTCTCTTCCCTCCCCTGGGCAAAAATTCAGGGACTGCCCAAGAATCCTGGCTAAAGCTCCACATTAAACAAAACCTCCCACTGCTTCTACTTCCTCCTTTTGGCCTCCATTCACTCAGAAGGATCTGGGCTCTTTATGGCTGGATGTTGGCCCAATGTCACAGGGAGCTGCCAACATCCTGGAGAAGGAAAGGGGTCAATGATTTGACGGGATTGTCCAGTGCATGTGTGAGGGGGAAGGGAAATTCAGACCACTGATGCTTTTCTCCTTACTTATTCCAACCCTTGGACAGTTAGTGGGAATGACAAAGATGAAGAACCAGCAAGTGACTTTGAGCAGAACAGTTGGACTGAGAAGAGAACAAAAAGAAGGGAATATTCAGGAGGAGAAGGAGAAACATTATCAAATGCCACAAAGAGATTGAGAAGAATCAGGATTAAGAAGAGAACATTATATTTGGAAATTAAGAACAAATCATTCATAATTTGGAAAAGAACTGTTTCATCTGAAAGATTATGTTGGAAGCCAGATTGCAGAGAGGTTTGGAGAAAGTAAGAAGAGAGGAAGTGGAGACATTGAATAAAGATGGTTTCGTAAAAGTGGTTAGCTGAGAAGGAGAACAAAGATTAAGAACAGCAGGCAGGGATGATTAGATTAAATGAGAGTTTTTAAATTATTATTTACTTTTCAGCATTTAAAAAAAATTTGAGTTCCAAATTCTTTGCCTCCCTTCAGTTGTTCCCTCAAGAAATATGATATTAATTATACATGTGAAATTGTGTAAAACACATTTCCACATTATTTATGTTGCAAAAAGGCAAGAATAAATTTTTTTTAAAAATCTATATATCTATATATACTTTAATTTGCATTCAGAATTTATCAGTTCTCTCTCTGGAGGTAAGTAACATTTTTCAGCATGAGTCCTTCAGAATTGTCTCAGATCATTCTATTGATTAGAGTAGCTAAGTCTTTCAAAGTTGATCATGATCAATACAATATGACCTTTACTGTGTACAATGATCTTCTGATCCTGCTTGCTTCACTCTGAATCAATTCATATAAATTTTATGAGGTTTTTCTGAAACCACTACCACTTGTCATTCCTCATAGCACAATTGTATTCTGCCACAATCATAAATCACAACTTGTTCAATCATTCCCTAAATGATGGGTATTACCTCCATTTCCTATTTTTTGCCACCAGGAAAAAAATAATGTTGTAAATATTTTATACATATATATCCATTTAAAAATTTTTATTTCTTTGGGATATGGACATAGTAGTGGCATTGTTTGCTAAAAGAGTATGCAGTTTTTTAGTCTTTTTTTTTTTTTTGAGCATAGTTCCAAATTTTTCCAAGTAAGGGTTTTTTAAGGCTGTGAAAGACTTGAGAATGTTTGTAGGCAGTAAGGAAGGACTTAGTAGACAGAAAAAGACAAAGGATGAACAAGAATAAGGATTATAGAGGGGGCAATTCTGTTTGAAAATCACTTCAGCTCTAACATTATATGTTTTAAAATATTTTCCAGTCCCAATTCTATATTCTGTTCTAATTTTACTAAGGAAGTAGAGAAAGAATAGGCTGTTTGGCAAATAAGAGAAACATTATGATGCCCAGCTATCTCTTCCAGGAAATGATAGAACCTAGAAAGAAAGAAGCAGGATTGTCAAAAGGGAACATTTTTTCCCCCAAGTGTAGACTGTGAATAACCACAAGTGAAAAGCTGTACTAGATAAGTTGCTTCTTTCCAGCCATGGACCTAAAGGATAGTTTAAGCAACCCTCTCTCTGCATTTCTTGAACCCATAGCAGGACAGGGGAGATTGGTCTTCCCAAGTGAAAACCTGTTCCTTCCTCCTCTAGCTACTAGAAAAAACACTCTCATGGGTTGCCAGAGCATCTTCAAATGACATCATTAAGATGGATATAGTATAGAGAGAGTGAGAGGAATGGGATCATTTTCTTTCTTTTTTAAAACTTGTTTTGTTTAAAAAAAAAAACAGAATAAGAAAAAAGAAAAACAGAAAAGAAATACCAAAACAAAATAAATCAAATCAAAAAAAGAATCTTGTCATGTGCCCAGCAGAACATCAGGGAGAATTCAAAATATATAACAACAAATTACAAGTTCAAGAATGTACATATATATGTATATTAGTAGTAGAAATTATATTCATGAATGTCCATCTTTTCTTTACTTCCTTATAAATTGTTCTTTTGTTCTCTGCTGTGCAACTTTTTTACTTTATTCTTCCCCCCTTTCATTCTCCACAACCTCCAAAACAAGCTATAGTAAAGAAAAGATATATTTATGAATACTTATATAGATATATATATACATATACATATACACATATTCCCCCTTTCCCACACACACATAGTTTTCCTATTCTTGCTGACTCTTTGCTTGTATTCTTCTCCTTAACTTGCCTCACTATTACTTAACCTTCCCCTTCTTCTCTCACCCTTTGCTTTCCCATATTCCCCCCTTATTTCTTTATAGATTTTGGAAGGTGCTATGACCTTCATGATATATTTGTGTACGTTTTCAGAACCGTGAGCCCTCTTCCCCCACTAATGCCTCTGTGTCTATTCTTCCTTTGCACCTCAGTTGTATAACATGATTACTATTTTTACCTTAACTCTACCTCAAACTTTCTTTTGAGAAACTCTATCGTTGATGTCAAACTTAAACATATGATATACATTTCCCATATTTAAAAAAAAAAACTTAAGCAATTTGTCCATATTGAGTTCTTAAAAACTGATCTTTGATATTGGCTCTTTTATGTTAAATTTTCTGTTAAGTTCAGGTTTGATTGAAAGAAAGTCCTGAAAATCCTTAAGTTGTTGAATGTCTTTTTTTTCTTCATTCAATATTATACATAATTTTGCTGGATATGATATTTTTGGTTGCAGACCTAGTTCCTTTGATTGTCAATAGATATGATTCAAGATCTGTGGTCCATTATTGTGGCTACTGATAAGTCCTGTACAATTCTAATTGTAGTGCCAGTGTATCTGAATTGTTTTGTTTTGTTTTGTTTTTCTTGTTCCTTGCAAAATTTTCTCTTTGATCTGGGGTTTTGAAAGTTTGAAATTTCAATAACATTCCTATGTGTTTTCCACAAAAGATCTCAGTGAGGTGATAATCGGTGGATTTTTTCTATTTCTACTTTCCCCTCATGGTCTATTACTCCAGGACAATTTTCTTGGATTATTTCTTGCATTATTGTGTCAAGGTTAATTTTTTTTGGTCACAACTTTCAGGCAGTCCAATTATTCTAATATTTTCTCTTCTTCATCTATTATCCAGTTCTATTGTTTTTCCTAATAAAATCTTTCACATTCTGTCCTATTTTTTCATTCTTTATATTCTATTTTGTTATTTCTTGGTCTCTCATACTTCACTGACTTCTCCTTGCCCAATTCTAATTTTTAAAGATTTATTTTCATCGTTGAGAGTCTTTTTCTAGTTGGTTGACTTTTTAAAAAATAATCTTTTTGTTTTTCTTGGACGTTTTTTATTTTTACTTTTTCCTCAGTGTCTCTCATTTGATTTTTAAATTCTTTTTGAGTTCCCTTCCTGTGTTCAGACCTGTGACTCCTGAAGCAGTCCCAGAGGTGAAAGTTTTTATAGTTCTTGCTGAGACTCCAGCCATATTTAGCTAGCCCCAGGGATACTCACTTGGTTTCTGTAATCTAGAGGTGTTTGCACTTCATCTGGGTTAATTCCTGGCCTGGGGACTTTCTTCAGATCTTCTTAGGTTGTAGCTGGAGGACCCTTATTCTGCCCCACCCTTCTTGATTTTTCACCAGTCCTGAGGTGCAATTTTTTTTCTATTTGTTGGGGAAATCTGGAGAGCTTGCAATTTAGCAACCTACTGCCATCATCTTCCCAGAATCCTCCCCCAAATGGGGTCATTTTCAAGAGTTTCTTGGCTATACTCCTAATCCTGGGCTAGGCTATTTTTACAACAATCATTACTGTCCAGTGATTAGCAACACCTACATCCGTAGGGTTCTTACGTCTTTGAGACTCATTAAACCTCATGCTATATTGGCAAGTGAGAGAGAAGAGTGTGTATGTGTGTGTGTTTAAAGGGAAAAGAGGAACTGGAACTGAAATTCCAACAGACCTAAAGAGCCCCATACTCTGTCTTGGTGTGGGAAGAGACCTCTGAGGTCATGCCTTAATAATTTTCTCTTCTTCAAACATCTCTAACAAGTGGTCCTTTAGCCTATTGCTTCGAGACCTCCAGTGAAGAGAAACCCACTCTCTTTCCACTCAGCCCATTTCACTTTGAGATAGCTCTCAGGTAGGAAATATTTCCTGACATCAAGCTGAAATCCATCTCCTCTTAGCAAATCCACTTCATATCCATGTTTTCTTAGGTCTTTGCTTGGGTCTTCAAACTAGATCCAATGAAGTAGATCATTTCACAGGACCAAAAGTTGGAATTTTGAAATTATCTAGTCCAATTCTCTCATATAACAAAAAGGAAAATGAGACCCATGGAAGTTGTGATTTGCCCAAGTCACATGGTTAAGTCATTATATGGCAAAGTCATCTTTCTTTCTACTGATCCATTATGGCATTGCCTAAGTTCTTCTTCAAATGTATCATTGTGTTTGTGTTACGGGTGCGGGGTAATGTACCTGTTGTGTTTGTCTTTGTACACAGCTATCTTGTTGTGCAAGTAGAATGACTTGTAGGGTATAATGGATATATGGGGCTATGTATATATTACTGGGTCAGTGTGTTATTGAGCTGCCTAAGGAGTGTCCCTGAATGCTTAGTGTTACTAACGTAAGTAAAAACAAAACAAAACAAAACAAAACTTGACTTGTCCACAGAAGTGTTTAAGCACTTCATAATCAGTCTTCTACCTGTGAGATCTTGGTTACTTATCTCTCTTGGCCTCTGTATTCCCATTTATAAAATATGAGAATGTAGAATTAGATAATAATAATAACAATAACTACAATAATAGTTAACATTTATATAGTGTTTATTATGTGCCAGATGTATTAAGTACTATTTCATGTGATCTTCATAACAACCCTACAAGGCAGGTGCTATTTTATCCCCTTTTTACAGATGAGGAAACTGAGGGAACTGAGGCAAACAGTTAAGTGACTTGCCTAAGGTTACGCAACTAATAAGTATTTGAGAGCAGATTTGAAGAAAAATCTTCCTGATTCTTGGCTCACTAGTCTATTCACTATGGCACCTAGATGACATCTGAGGCTCTTGCAAGTTCTAAATCTACGATACTATGATAGTTAACATAATTTGTCATAAATTTAAGCTGGAAAAGGCTTTCACATTATGTACATAAAAAAACCAAAGCCCACAGAAGTAAAGGCACTTGTCCAAAGTTACATAAGCATTTTCTTGACAGCTAGATAAATAGAGTAGGGGACCTGGAATCCTTACCTGAGTTGAGATCTGACCTCAGACAATTATGAGATGTATGATGCTAGGCAAGTCACTCAACCCTGTTTGTCTCTGTTTCCTCCTCTATAAAATGTTCTAGAAAAGGAAATGGCAGCATCTTTGCCAAGAAAAACCTATATGGATTCATAGTCAGACATAACTGAAAAACAAACAACAAAAGGATCAGAAGTTGGATTTGAAAAATGGTCTCCTGGCTCTAAAGCCTGTGCTCTTTCCACTCTAAAATATTGCTTCCTACCAGAGTAGCTAGAGCACTGGATTTGGAGTCAAGAAGTCTGAGGTTCAAATCCTGCCTCTTACCTTCAATTTCCTCATCTATAAAATGGGTTTGATTATAATAGCATTTGTCTTTGAGAATTGTTAGGATCAGGCAGAGCAATGCTTTTCATGTAAAGTGCTATATAAATGTGAGCTGTTATTATAATTATAGTTATCATTATTGCTATTCTCTGATTCCAAAGTTGGTTTTGGTATTAGCATAGAACTCTGAGACTTGGAAGAAATCCAAGGAATAATGTAGTCCATTCCCTTCACTTGGTGGATGAGGAAACTGGGGCTCAGAATGGTAGAGCTAAAAGAGACCTTAGGGAACCTAATCCAACCCCTTCATTTGACAGATGAGGAAATTGATAACTTCCAGGACACCACTCAGCTAATGCATTCTCAGAGAATGCAACCTCACATTAATTTTAACCTGAGTAAGACCCAGCCAGAGAGACAAATCTGGTGTGCGTGTGTTTTTAATTTTAGCTCTATCTCAAAGCCAAATAAAAATGGTGGATTTTGGGGGGAAGGAAGAGGGAATAACTGGCTATTTTTATCTATTACTGTTTTGCTTGTCTGCTATTTTAGCCTATCTCTATTACAACTACTGCTACCCCCCTCCCTTTGTGGAATTAACCAAAAAGTAGGGGTAAGTTGGTAGACAAGATAATAAGAAAAGGAAAGATGGGGGAAGGATCTTCCGAGACATAAATCTGAGAGCTCAAAATGAATATGGATAGAATTGTCTCATGCAAATATATGCAAATGAACATACAAATCAACCCCCGGGGGGGGGGGCAGAAGGACAAATGCAAATTATGTACTCTTAGGCTGCTTCCATTCATAGGCAAGTGCTAATCCTCACAATATGTGCCCAGGGCTCCTTTTAGGGTATGTAGGGCTCCCAGGGAAGTGTACTCTACCTCAAACTATAGATTAGTCAAAGATCTAAATTCTCTACAAAGACTCTAGGACAGGTTTAATTTAACTACTTTGGGTGACTTAGGAATCAGGGACTAAACAGCTTAAAGATACAAAGGAAAGAAAAGAATGATTTTTCAGTTTAGAATTGTTTTGAGGCAAGAAACTTTGGTAGTAAAAGTTTTGTAGGCTAGTAAACACTCACCATGATTCAACTGACTATTGGGAGATTAGTTAAAGGGTCATGGGAATGGAGTGAGAGCTGGAAAGGACCTTAGAAGATGATTTTGTCCAACTACATCATTTAGTTATTGAAGAAACAGAGAGCCAGGGAAGTTAAGCGATTGTAAGGTTACGTAGCTAGAAAGCAGCAGATCAAGGATTTGAATCCAAGTTTTCTAACTTCCAATTCAACATATTTTTGACTGTACCATTAATTTTCTCTCCTTGGGATAGAAGGCAATAATGATATGATCATTTTTTTAAAAATCCGTGGATTGGGAATCATAAACTCCAGTTTGAATCTTGACTTTGATACTTAACTAGCTAAATTACCTGGAAGTAATCACTCCCTCACTCAACATCAGTCTCCTCATCTGTAAAATGGAGTGCTAGGCTAGATAATCTCTGGGATCTAAATGCTATAAACCTATGAGCCTGTGAAATGGGTCTGTTAGAATACCCTACATCCATCTCCTGCATGAAAACTGACTTTCTAGCTTCTATGGGTTCACCTCGTAACCATCCAGCATTGTCAGGCACCACAATGGTCCTGGGAGAGTACCCCTTCTACTCTTCTACTTTCTTCACTTTTTCTGTCTCTTGTGCCTTCTCTGTGCTGAGATCCTCCTATTCTCTTTGCAATATGCAGAAACATGCCAGAATTGTATTTCAAAAGAATTTGCTAGCAATTAAAAGGCAAAAAATATGCTGTTTGCAGTGGGTTAGAGAAATATACATTGCAGAGGCCAGGAATATTTTATCTAAAGATTCTATCTTATCCCTATCTATATCTTTCCATAGAATCTAATCTTGAAGGCAGGAACCCTCTTGAATTTTGTCTTTATGTGACTATGACCATCAATTCTGATGGATGCGGCTCTCTTCAACGAGTTGATTCAAAGCAGTTCCAATTGTTCAGTGATGAAGAGAGCCATCTACACCCAGAGAGAGGACCATCGGATCTGAGTATAGACCACAACATAGCCTTTTCATTCTCTCGGAATGAATGAGAATGTTATTTGTTTGCATTGTGTTTTCTTTCTCAATTTTTCTTTTCCTTCCTTCTTGATCTGATTTTTCTTGTGCAACAAGATAACTGTATCAATATGTATACATATATTGGATTTAACATGTATTTTAACATATTTAACATATATTGGACTACCTGCCAGATAGGGGAGGGGATGGGGGAAGGAGGGAAAAATTTGGAACAGAAAGTTTTGCAAAGGTCAATGTTGAAAAATTACCCATGCATATGCTTTGTAAATAAAAAACATTAATAAAATTATAAAATTAAGAGAGAGAGAGAGAGAGAGAGAGAGAGAGAGAGAGAGAATATTCAGGCTCCAGTAAAATAAAAGCTTACTTAAAATTAAAAAAAAAATTTCCACTTGCCACTTGACTTCAATTAAAAAAAAAATTGTCTTTATAATCCCATCATCTAGCACAGTGTCTTATACACAGTAGACATACAATAAATGTTTGTTGAATTGAATTGAGATGCTCTCCAGTTTGGACAGTTCAAATTTAGATGCTAAATACACTTTATTCCCAACCAGTAAATCAAAGCCTTGGCTCTATGTGAAGCCTGCATCTTGTTCAAGAAATTCCTAGATAGGACAGCCTCCCAGACCCCCAGCATCCTGCCTGGCTCTAACTACCTCAGGGACCAGAGGTTCTCAAGATAATTCATTGTTGTTCAATCGTTTCTGTTATTTTCAACTCTTTCTAACCTCATTAGGTATTTTCTTGGCAAACCACTAACGTGGTTTGCTCTTTCTTTCTCTAGCTCATTTGACAGATGAGGAAACTGAGATAAATGTGGTTAAGTAACTTGCCCAGCATCTGAAGTAAAATTTGAACTCAGGAAGATTCTTGACTCCAGCTCTGGCACTCTACCCATCACACCATCTGGCTGCCTTTAATGGGACATGTAGAGCTGTCCAAAAGTGGAATGAGTTTCTCTGATAGATGGTGGATGGTTCCTCTTCCTTAGAGGTCTTTGAATAGAGTCTGGGATGTTCACTTGTCAGCTATGTTAATGTAGGGGTTCCTCTTATTTATAAGTTGGAGTAGATAGCTGTTGAGGTTCCTTCCTACCCTCAGATTCTGTGCTTTCATGAAGTTTACCATATTAGCAAAACTTTGATCTCTAGAGGGCCATTAGCATAGCATAATATATATTATTAGCATAATAGATAGTGCCCATGACCTTCTACATCCTTCTTCTACATCCATGACCCATACAAATATATGGGGTAATCATATACATCTGCTTCACGATACATTCCCCCTCAACAAGAAAGGGTCATTCCTTCACATCCTTCTCCTCACTAATAGCTTAATAACTACACATCCATGCTTACTAGAATCCCAGGCTCACATTTCATTCCCACTATACTCACTTCTCCTTTCTTAGGTGCTTCCATGGCAATGATTTCTTTGTGGCTTATAAGATCAGGGTAATAGGCTAGTAAGAGAGGGGACGAGGACATTTATTAACTATCTACTTATATGCCAGACACTATGCTAAGCTCTTTATAAGTATTATCTCATTTGCTCCCCACATCAGCCCTATGAGGTAGGTACTTTTATAATCCTCATTTTACAGTTGAGGAAACATTTCCCACTTAACTGTGCTCCTGGACTTTATCATGATTTCAAGAAACTCATCACACTCTAGGATCATATAAGTTCTGAAACTCACACCTCTTCACCATTCCCTGACTCTTGGGCTCCTCCCTCCTTCTGACGGAGAGAGTTAAGAGTAAATATTGGAGAGCTCCTTCCACAGCTTTCATTTAACATTTAAGGATTGAATCCAGGCAATTCAAGTAGACAGGGTAGAAAATGACATTTGTATCCAGAGAGAGAACTTTGGAGACTGAATGTGGATGAAATCATATATTTTCATCTTCTTGTTGCTGTTATTGCTTGCTTGCTTGTTTTTTCTTTCTCCTGTTTTTTTCCCCCCTTTGGATCTGATTTTTCTTGCATAACATGACAAATATGGAAATACATTTAAAAGAATTGCACATATTTAATCTATATCATATTGCTTGCTGTCTTTCAATTAATATTGAAAACTATCTTTACATGTATTTGGAAAAATAAAATACTATTGAGGAAAAAATAAATCATCCTAAAAACTTCCCAAAAACTCCCCCAAAACAAAGGATGGTGCCCAGGGGAATCATCTAATCATTTGCAGCTGAAGCAGGTGCTGTGGAAAGCTTAGAGCTTGGCCAGACGCTGAAGATCCCAAGGTCATCCACTGTCTCTCTGGCCATCACCCATCATCCTGACTTTTGCCTTGACAGTAGACTTTGATGGCTGGATGCAATTCTGCCTCACTTAAATCCAGTTCACAAGGAAGTCAAGCCATCACCTGATGATGTCCTTAGTCCTCTTCAAAACAAAAGATGAACAACACATGGCTACCATACTTCTCTGAACTTCTTCATGCCCTCACACTCCTGTTCCCCCTTTACAACTTCTTTCTAATTATTGTCTCCTCCTATTAGACTATAAGTTCCTTGAAGGCCTTTTGCCTTTCTTTGTATCCTCAGTGCTTAGCACAGTGCCTGCTCTTAATAAATATTTGTTAATTATCAACTACTGATTGAGACATACAGAGATAAAGTGAAAAAATGGTGGCTTTGGAGTTAGAAAACTTGCCACTAACTACCTGTGTGACCTTGAGTCTCATTTCATGAACTACCCATTCAACAACCACTCTCCTTTTAGGCACCCAGATTTATAATCCTGGTATCATCTTCCATTCCTCAATTCCACAGGTCCAATAAGGTGCCAAGTCTTGCCGATTCTTCCTCCATGTTTTTCATATTTGTCCCCTTCTTTCCACCCACACAGCCATTACCCTTATTCAGGCTCTCATCACCTCTTTTTGGGGCTGTTGCAATAGTGGGCCTCTTCCCATTTTAATCTGTACTGCACACATTGGCCAAAGTGGTTTTCCAAAAGAGCAGGTCTGATCATGTCACCCCCCCTCCCTTTTACTCAATATCCTCCACTAACTCCTTGTACCCTTAGCTCAAATATAAAATCCTCTGTTTAATTTTTAAATCTCTTCACAACCCAGCCCTTTCATACCTTTTTAATCTTCTTGAATATTGCTATCTTAAACAGAATCTGCAATACAGCCCCACTGGCCTACTTTCTCTTCTCCCATCTCTGGCTCTTTGTACTGGCTGACTCCATACCTGGAACATACTCCCTTCTTACCTCTGTTCCTTAGAATCTCTGGTTTCCTTTAAGACTTAGCTCAAGTATCACCTTGTTTTTTTAAAAAATATTGTTGTTTTTTAATTTTTCCTTGCCACTGAACAATTAGAAAAGAAAAAAATCCTCATGACAAATATGCAAAACACATTTTCACATTGGTCACATTCAAAAATGTATGATTCATTCAAGTATCATCTTCCACAACAGACTTTTTCTGATTTCCCATTGCTTTGTGCTTTTCTACTTCAAACTGTATTCAATGTATGTATGTGAATAAGTGTATGTATATATCTACACACATATTTATACTTTTACATGTATGTGAACCCACAGGAACACATATACCTTCATACGTATATGTGCAGGGTGTGATTGGATATATGTCTGTGTGTATGTGTATTATATATACTGGCATGTTGCAATGTGTGACTGTGTGTGCATATATATATATGTGTGTTTTATATGTATGTGTGTATGTATGTGTGTATGTATGTATATATGTATATGTATATATGTGTGTGTGTGTGTATACACACACACACACATATATGGAGGTACATATTCTATTCCCATAGGATATAAACTACTTGAGAGCAGGGATTAGTTTATGTGGCTTTGTACTCAGTAGAGACCTAAATACTGGTTGAATTGTGTGTCCCTAAATAGTCCAACTAAATTCACAGAGATCTAACTCTGGTTTCTTGACATAGGCTGCCCATCTGCCCTCATCTCCAGTTCCAGCCAATCATCTTCCAAATAACCCCCTCCAGGCTCACAGCCTAGATGTCATCCTCACCTCCTTAATCCTTCTCTTCCTTCAATATCCATGCTACTGCCAACACCTATGGATTTCACCTTTGCAACATTTCTTAAACACGCCCCTTTTTCTCTTCTGCCATTGCCATCATTCTAGTACAGACCCTCATCACCTCACTTCTGGATTATTGCAGTAAGCTTCTCTTGGGTCTGCTTCTCCCCACTCTAATCTGTCCTCCAGTCAGCTACCAAACATTTTTCTAAAGAACACATATGACCATGTCACTTTCCCTACTCAATAAATTCTAGTGGCTCCATGTAGCCTCCAGGATCAAATACAATATGCCTTATTTAGCATTCAGGACCCTTTATAACTCAGCCCTGTCTTACCTTTCTAGTCTTCTAATACCTTAAACTCCAAAATGAACTAGTCTCCTAGATGTTCCATAATCAAGACACTCCATCTCTCAGCTACAGGCATTTTCTCTGACTATTTCCCTACTGTATGTACCAAGTTCTCCTTCCTCCTCTCCACCTCCTGGCTTCCCTGCTTCCCTTAAGTCTGAACTAAAATCTCATCTGCTATAGGAAGCCTTTACCAACTCTTCTTAATTCTAGGCTTCCTTTCTCTTATTTGTTTCTTGTTTATTATGTTTATAGCTTATTTATTCATGACAGTTTGTTTATTGTCTTTCACCGCCTTTTGTATCACCTCTCACATAGTAGGTACATGATAAATGTGTATTGACTGACTGATCTCTAACACTGATCAGCCCTATCTTCCCAAAACATTCCTTTGACCCATTCCAGATACAAATCTCCACCCCATTCCATGCCCGATCTTGGTATACTGTTTCCTAGCACTATTCCTGGCACATGGTAGAAATCATGGTCAAAAGCCAATTAATTGTGTATCCTAGTCAGTTATTACTCAAATATGGGTTTTGTTCATGAAAGAAATAGGATAAGAAAATGTGGATATAGCACAGGGTAGTGCCATTCATTATCCCTATCACTAAGTCCCTTAACAGAGCCTGCCTGAGTATTTGTCAAGGTAATTGTGGAGGGGCTCTTATATTCTCTCTGGAGGGCAGGAACACAAACAAGCTTTAAAACCTCCATTTATGCACCATCACCTCTGCATTTGTCATCATTTGTTTTACTTTGGGAGTTTTTTGGATCCTTCTATCATTATCCACCTCTACTTCTCAGCTTCTTTTTGTGGTTTGTCTTCCTGAATTAGATTATAAGCTCCTCAAGGGTAGGAATTTTCTGTTTCTTCCTCCCTTCTTTCCTTCCTTCTTTCTTTCCTTGCTTCCTTCCTTTTTTCCTTCCTTCCTTTTTTTTCCTCTTTCTTTTTTCTTTCATTTTATTTTTTTATTCTGAATATAAGAAATAAAACAAACATTTCCATAAATGTTTGTAGTAGTAGTAGAATAGAAAAAAAGGTGCTTGCTTATATATGGAATTGCAAATCTATTGTGTACAATGGCCATTCTTTGCCTCAGTTCTTTTTTTAATATTACATTTTTTATTATAGCTTTTTATATACAAAACATATGCATGGGTAATTTTTCAACACTGATCCTTGCAAAAACTTCTGTTTCAACTTTTCCCCTCCTTCCCTCCCCCTAGATGGCAGGTAGTTCCATACATGTTAAATATGTTAAAGTATATATTAAATACAGTATATATGTGTACATACACATATACATATATACATATTTATACATTTATTTTGCTGCACAAGAAAAATTGGATTTAGAAAGAAAGTAAAAATAACCTCAGAAGAAAAAACAAAAATGCAAGCAAACAATAACTGAAAGAATGGAAATGCTATGTTGTGGTCCATGGTCATTTCCCAGTGTTCCTTCTCTGGGTGTAGCTGATTCTGTCCATCACTGATCAATTGGAACTGAATTAGAGCTACATCCTCAGACAGTATTGTTGTTGAAGTGTATTCCTGGTTCTGCTCATTTCACTTAGCATGAGTTCATGTAAGTCTCTCCAAGCCTCTCTGTATTCACCCTTTTGCCTTAGTTCTTACCTAGCTTAATCACTAAATAGGCAATGCCTATTTAGGGATGCCTTAGTCAGACTGAAACCTGTTAAAGATCTTAGATTAAAAAGGTCAAGGTCTACCAATACATCCAGGGTCATCTGCAGCCCTCCTGATCTATATCTTGCCATTGAACCCAGATGGCTCCTGAGGAGAAAGTAAAACCTGTGACCTTGCACATCCTTCTCTCACTCAAATTCAATTCACTAGCATGTCATGACATTACTTCTCTGACATTATTACCTTCTTCAAGAATGAAGGACAAACAAAAATAGCAATAACAACAATCTTCCTTCTTTGTATTTTATTCTGAATATTAGAAATAAAATAAGCAATTTCATAACATAGTAAAAGAGAAAAAATTATTGTACATGAAACTGCAAATCTATTATGTACAACTTGCTAATCCTTTGCAATATACAATAAAGTTATCATATAACTTTGTTTTTCTTTTTTATTCCATTCTCCCAACCTAGAGATAGCTACCATTAGACATAAATATGGATGTACATATATGTATACATATGCATATACACACATATACATACACATATGTAAAGCCATTCTATACATACTTCTTTTATCAGTTCTTTCTCTGGATGCAGATAGTGTCTTCCTCCATCTGTCCTTTGTAGTTCATTTGGGTATTTATAATCAGCAAAATGACTTAGTTCTCTTTTGGTTGCCTTTCTTTTTATTTATATCTTTATCTCTGGGACTTAGCACAGTCCTAACACATAGTAGGCACTAACACATAGTAGACACTTAAAAAATGTTTATTGACTGACTGACTGACTGGTTGGAATGCTGGAAAAATTGAGCTCTGAGGCTCTTGTATGGTCATCGGTTAAGGAGCTTTACCTCCCCATGGAAGGGACAATAGGTTCATCAACATATGCATGAGCTGTGAGGCTGCTGGATACATTGATGATTGTCCAGGGAAGGTGAAGTGACACAGCTTACAGGGATGCTTTCTGCACTTGAGAATGTATGGCTGTTTCTATAGCACTTGTTATTGCTTTCACAAACACAGAAATTGTTCTTTGGTCTCTGGCTTTTGGCATTAGTGACTATTTGCAGAAGGAGGTGAGGGGTCAGAGCAGGAGCATGGGATTTGGAGTCAGAAGACCTATGGGGGCCCTTATTCTTATGTAATTTTGGCTAAGTCAGTTTGTCTCTATGGGCTTCAGTTCTATCTTACAAAGGGGTTGGGTCAAGTTCATCTTAAAGAAAAAATAGTGTAACTAGCTCTGGAATTAGTGTTCCTGGATTTAAATTCTGTCTCCATTATTCCCTGGGTGACTTTGAGAAGTCACTTAATAATCACCCTAGGCTTCAGTTTCCTCTGCTATAAAACAAGGAGCTTGGACTAATTAACTTTTAACTTTTAAGATCCCTTCCAAATCTAAATCTAGGATCTACGTCTTATCCAGAGACAAACTCTGGTTTTACTCTAGGTTGACTACTCTCAGAATCCCTAATCTCTTCTCTGTTGAGGATCCTTAAACTGGTAGGCTTTTTAATATGTCCTCACAGTGTTTTGCATGATTGCCATCCCAGAACAATTCCCTGGGTATCTTGCTTCTTGCAATTTGTTGTACAAAACCTGCCAGAGAGTTAGCAGGAACTTCTTCCCTGGTCCTTATGAGGGGAAATCAGTTATTTAAAACTTCTGTTTAAAAATAAATCCAGTGCACTAATATATCGGTGGTAGAGTTGTGAACTGATCCAACCATTCTGGAGAGCAATTTGGAACTATGCCCAAATGGCCATCAAACTATGCATATTCTTTGCCCCAGAAGTTTCTCCATTGGGTATGTATTCCAAGAGATCATTAAAAAGGGAAAAGGATTCACATGTAGAAAAATGTTTGCAGCAGCCCTTTTTGTAGTAGAAAGGAACTGGAAACTGAATGGATGCCCATTAGTTGGGGAATAGTTGAATAAGTTATGATATATGAATGTTATAGAATATTATTATTCTATAAGAAACAATCAGCAAGATGATTTCAAAAAGGCCTGGAGAGACTTGATACTAAGTGAAGTGAGTAGAACCAAGAGAACATTGTACAAAACAATAACAAGATTATGTGATGATCAACTGTAATAGACACAGCTCTTTTCAACAATGAGGTGATTCAGGCCAATTCCAATACACTTGTGATGGAGAGAGTCATTTACATTTAGAAAAAAAAACTATTATGGGGGCTAAATGTGGATCACAACATAATGTTTTCCTTTTTTGTTGTGGTTTGTTTGCTTTTTTTCTTTCTCATTTTTTCCCTTTTTTGATCTGATTTTTCTTGTGCAGAATAATAAATATGTAAATGTGTTTAGAAGAATTGCACATTTAACCTTTATTGTATAACTTGCTGTCTAAGGGAGAAGGGGAGGGGGAAAATTTTGGAATACAAGATTTTGCAAGGATGAATGTTGAAAACTGTCTTTGCTTGTATTTTGAAAATAAAAAATGATTATTATTGTTTAAAAATAATTATGATTGTAAATGAGAAGGAGCTATTTTTATTCTGCTGATTAAAGTTATAAACTCATTTATTCTAGGTAAAAAAAATTAAGTCCAATGGGTGCAACTCTGACCTCTGAGAGCCTATAATCAAAGGATTGAGTGCATAGGTGCCCAATCCATGCAGACCCTGGAAGGCCACAGATGAGCATAATAAAGATAGAGAATTGAATATTTGTGGAAGGGCTAAAATAATTTGGGTCATCGAGGTCAGAAGAGAAGAGCTGAAAAGGATATTAGAGATCTAGCCAGAGGATCATAGATCTACAACCATGGAGGGGCCTTTAGGGGTCCTTTTGTCCATCTCCTCCTCTTACAGATGAGGAAACTTATCCAACTGTCTTCAGTAAGCATGAAAAATAGGATTTGAACTCATTTCTCATCCAGGGAACCAGAGGCAGAGTATGCTGAATTTGGCATCAGAAGATCTGACCATTTACTATTTGTGTGACCCAGCTCTAGGCATTCAATCCCTCAGGAGCCTCAAATTTCTCTTCCAATAACACAAGGCCTATCCATCTGTAAATCTAGAATCCCGTAGTGAGATCGCTAAGGTCACTATTTATATATAACTGTTGCTGTCTTTCATCCTTTGTTTTCAAAGAAGACTAGTGACATCATGGGAGGACATCTTGACTTGTGTGTGAATTGGATTTAAGGAGTCAGAGCTGGACAAAATCCTCAAACTCATTCTCTCTTCCAGAATCATCGAAGTCCAAGGACAAGAAAAGAGTCAGAATGGTTGCCCAGGATACAATGGATCACCTTGTTATCACTGCAGCCTCCTTCATGGTCATTGGAATAGATTATTCTCATCCACCCATTCAGCCAGGGGAAGTTTTCACATAACTTGGAGTAGATATCCCCCCAACTCACAGATGGGTTTGAGGCCTGTCTGTTACCCTCAACCTGATTAAGCCTATCTGCCAAGATGGTTTTACCTAGGTGTGGCCATTGTTCATGCTACAGCTTACAGGTGAAAGCTGGCCAAAAGTTGGACCCCAAAGGTAGATGAATAGCCCTGAAAAGGGCTCAGTAGGCTCTTACCCCAGAGGCACTGTTTCTTCCTGTATACCCTATACACCCCTGAACAACTGTATTAATTGAATCAAGCAGATGACATCTCTCTGTACTGTCTCCTGGTCAAACCACCCCTATATCCTATGAGTGCTACCATTTATTTAGGAATGCCTGTGACAAACTGGGGAGAGACTTTTTTAAGGCAACCAGCATGGTGAAAGACCTTGAAACTATAACAAATAAAGATCCTTTAAGGGACCTGAGGATATTTAATTTGGGGGAGAGAAGGCTCAGAATCACATGATTGCTGTCTTCATATATATGTTAAAGCCTGTCATGAGATAGAGAGATTAGATATGTTCAGTGTGATCTTAAAGTCAGTAGATGAGCATTACAAACAGGCTTGATATCAGGAAATCCTTCCCAGCAATTAGAGCAGTCTCAGAGAGGAATGGATTGCTTTGCAAGTAAGAGGGTTTTCCCTTATTGTAGGTTTTCAAGAAGATATGGATGATCATGTATGCTGTAGAGAAGAACCACTTGAGGCTCACTCAACTCTGAAATTCTGGAGTTTGCCCAGAAAGGTAGGAAACAGCAGAGGGTTTGAACCTCTTTAGACTTTAATCTCAGTTTTCTTTCCATAGCTCATGCTATTCTGCCCACTCTCTTCTTAGATAGCATCCTCCTTTGCAGAAAAGCCTCCTTGTGGGAGCCTTTAGTCTTTCCTAGAGGTTGCCCCCCATTCCCTGTCTGAAAGGGGTGAACTATCGGTTTCTTAGCCTTCCCCCCCATCCTCCTGCCTGTTCTCCTCATAGCCCACCCCTGCAAACAATACACTGTTGACAATCTGCCCAGGCTAAACACCCGATAACACGGTCCTGGGCAAGCCAGACATCCTGACAGCGTGCTCTTCCAGGGGAAGATGCTTTGAATATATCATCCTGTCAGGCAAGTTTATTATTCTTTTGCTCGAGATAAACTGCAGCCGCCCAGCAAGGGGCTGTATAAATTCCAGGCTCAGAAGTTGAGCAGGCACGGCTCCTTGTTAAACACACACACAGACCCCACATAAATCCTGCCGGGTAAATAACCCGACATAACCTCCCCCCACCCCCAAGTCCCCACAGTTCCCTCCAAGAGTCTAGGTTTCTCTCTGTGACATGGGGTGGTCCAGAGAGCAAATAGGTTAAACCAAGGAACAGGCCCAGAAGGGAAAGGTAGAAGGTCTCTGTCCTCAGGCCTGAGCTTTCTGAAGGCATTGAACCCCTCCCCTGAGGTCTTGCACCAACACACTGCCCCAGATCCAGAAGGCACTATCCTGGGACTATGGGTCTCCTTCAGTCCTGCTGGAATCAGACCCAACCTCTTGACTTCTGGACCTTCATCTTGCCCGGCTAAAGTCTCCTGTGGGTGGTCAGGAACAATCAAGTTGTTAAATGTCTGTGGGGAAGAGATGGGATTTTAGAGAAAGCCTGTTCCATTTTCTTTTGGCAGCAGACCACCTCCAACGGGACAGAGAGGTTCTCTTCTTCAACTAACATGTATATGGGTAGGGAGCAGGGGAGGGAACAGGGAGTTCCAGGTCCCTTCTCCCCGCCCACGAGGGAAAAAAGGGACACTGGAGTCCTCCTTTCAGTCAAGAGCTCGGGGCTGGCAAACCCTGATATTGCCTTACTAGGATAGTAAAGTCCTATTTGTTTAAAGTTTGTATGATCAAGTCTCCTATAGATGGAAGTGGGTTGGATGGAGTAGAAAAGGAGAGAATATCTTTTTAAATTTTGAGTAATTTTTCTCAAAACAACTTTTTTTTCTTTTAAAGTCTTACCTTACTTCACTAGCAGTCTCTTGGAAGATGTAGGATCATGCAATTTCAGAGCTGAAGGAAACCTTAGAACTTAGTTCAACCCTATCATTTGACAGGTGAAAAAAATGAAGCCCCAAAAGACTAGTACATTTTGTTATTTTCATAATAATCATATATTACAATATATTAAGGGGTTGCAAAATTGGAGTGACTAGAGTTAGGAAGAATTTATCATGGAGAGTTGCATGATGGAGAATTTCAAGTATTTATCTACTTTATTCAAGAATTACCTTTCACAGGTTTTAGATCTCAGACACTAGCTGTGTAGCTTTGGACAAATCATTTAATTTCTCTGTGCCAGGGCAGCTAGGTGGCACAGTGGATAGAGCACCAGCCTGAAGTCAGGAGGACCTGAGTTCAAATCTGGTCTAAGACACTTAACACTTCCTATTTGTGTAACCCTGGGCAAGTCACTTAACCCCAATTGCCTCAACAAATAATAATAATAATGTCTCTGTGCCTCAGTTTCCTCTCTTATCAAAGGACAAGTTTGAACCAAAGTCAGCTCTGATAATCTGAAGTCTTCTGGGATCAGAAACATCCAGATTCAGATCAGACTTTTGGTACTTTTGAGCTGTGGGACCTTAGACAAATCACTTATTTGATTCTGGTACTTTGGGGCTGTGGGACCTTAGACAAATCACTTATCTGATTTCAGATCCTTATCTGAAAAAAGGGGAAGTTGGATTAAATGATCTTTAAGGCCCTTTTCTGGTCTACATCTGTGATCCCATGACCTCTGATCTGCTGATCCTATGACTGTCCATCCTGGCCAGTGGATACCAGCCTGGGCTACAAGAATCCTGTTTGTTTATCTAGTTTTAGTTAGTCACACCTTTAAGGAATGGAGTAAAGATTTCTGGGGGTTACTCATCTGATAGAATGAGGCCAGGCTATCAAAACAAGAAGAGAGTCCCCAGGGAACAGAGTATTCTTCTCTTTTACCTTTTAACCTATTTTATTTCAATTCTTCAAAAAAAGCTGAGATGTCACTGGTGTATGTGATTCCCCCCACAGGTTTAAATCCCAACCACTCCAAACCTAGCCAAGTAATGCTCATAGGATCCTAGATTTAGAATGCACAGGGGTCTTAGAGGTCACTGCATCCAACCCCTTCATTTTACAGATAAAAAAACTGAGGACTTGCCCATAATTACACAACCATTGTTGTTATAGTGGTTTCCATGTTTTAATGGTGACGGTCTTTTCCATGAAAAATACTGATAACGTGGATAATGTCTTGACTTATATATGAACTAGATTTAAGTGAGGTAGAGTTGCACAAAGATGTTGGACTCACTTTCTCTTCCAGTCATTGAAGTCAGTGTCAGAACAAAAATCAGGATAACTGATGATGGCTGGAATACAGGAGATGACCATGTGGTCAATGTTTGACCACACTCTAAACACTCCAAAGTACCTGCTTCACCTGCCTTCACAGCCATTGGAACAAATTGTTCTCATCTGCCATTCCATTGGGGGAAGTCTTCACATATTTGGGGTAGTCATTCCCCTACCTCAACAACAGGTTTGAGTCAGTTACTCCTAAGTTAATTAGTGTCTCTACACTCTATCTGTTATGCCCCATTATCTGAGCTGCTATAATATCTACATATATGGATATATGTACACATAAGTATAGGTAGACATATATAAAGGCAGTTAGAGTCAGGAAGACTCCTTGCTGAGTTCAAAGATGGCTTCAGACTCTTACTAGCTGTGTGACTCTGAACAATTCATTTAACCCTGTTTGCCTCAGTTTCCTTATCTATAAAATGAGGTAGAAAAGGAAATAGCAAAGCATTTCAGTATCTATGCCAAGAAAACCCCAGAGTCACAAAGAGTTGGATATAACTGGAAAACTACTGAACAACAATACATATGTAAACATATACACACACACATATCTTTATGTCTATATATTCCACAGCTGCTTATATGCATATCTGTTTATATATGCATATAAACAAAACTAAATTCTGTGGCAGGACTAGCCATAACCTCTAGGTCATATTATCCCAAATTTTATCACTGAACCTCTCAGTTTTCCAGACAATTCTCTTGAGATAATAATATATTACAACTCACTTGGCAGTCCATATTGGTAAAAAAGAGTTTCTCACAGGTCCTGTCCAAAAAAAAAAAAAAAAAAAAAAACACCAACTCAGCTAGGATACATAGATACAAATAGAAATCAAGAATTCACATTTAGCAACATATTGACTAAAGCCAAGAATTATGTAAATAATTAAATGACTTCACTGACATTTTAACAGAGAAGTCAAGGTATCCTGTGGGAAGTGCAGGTGAAAGGAAATGAGGCTACATACACGCATGGAGATAGTTACCTGTCTCTTGAGAACAGGACAGGTGAGAGATACATCAAACTCCTGACAAGACTGAAGAATTTCTTCAAGTCTCCTTCCCCAAATGGAGCCCCCTGTTTGCTGTGGGAGCCTTAGAGATTTAGGCTTGCTGATAAGGGAGACACACACAGCTGGGCAAAATAAACAGCCTCCAAGGTTTCTGCTGGCCCACCTGTCCTGGCCCATTGATGGTGCCCCCTGATAGGGTGGCACAATGAAAGAGCACTGTTTCTGAAGTCAGAGGGGCTGGATTCAAACTTTTTCTGATGCTTATTAATTATGTTTATCCTTGAGCAAATCAAGTTCCATGAGTCTTAATTTCCTCATCTGTAAAATGAAAGAGTTGAACTAAATGTTCCTTGAAGTCCCTACTAGATTTATGATCCTGTTATTCCTTTTATATGAACCACTCTGGTCCAGGAAGAAGAGGCATTCTGAGTAAACCACTCAAATTTGGTGTGACACTCCCTCATGCCAAATATGTAGTGCTAAGGGGCTGAATATCCAGGAGAACAGCTCTCCAATGCTCTCAATCTCCTGGGTCCTTGTAGAACTGAGCTAAGCTGTCCCCTTGTCTCAGAGCTCCTCAACCCTGTGGCTCATCTCTTGAAATCAGGAACCAAAGCTTTAGAAAATAAGAAGTAAATACATGTCTAATCAATGCTTGTCAGGTGCTACTGGGCTTACTGTTTCTGATGATGGATGGATGACCCCAAGCACTTAAAGGGGAAAAGGACCATATTCTTACATAGAGGGGACTAAGTTGAAATAAAAAAGAAAAGAACAAGAATTATCTTCCTTCTGGCTAAAGGAGAAAACTAGAGATGGGGGATGGGGAAAAAATAAGGACAACATTAAAAAAGGAAAGCATAGAGGAAAACATAATAGAAAGGGAAAACAGGTGGGAATTAGAGCAGAAAGGGAAAATAAGGGAGAACAGAAAGGAAAATCTAATGGGAGAACAAAGTAGAAAGGGAAAATGGTGGCCAGAGGACAGGAGGGTAGGGAAGAGATCACAGGAGAAAAGAACAGTAGGAAAAAAAAGAGAAAAGCTGGGGGAGGGGAGAGGAAAAAAACAGGGGAAACTGAGCAAAGGTTGGGGGAAGGATCTAGAAGGAGCAAACAGAGCAAGGGAAACTGAAACAGAACAATGGGTAATAGTAGAACTTAAATGATGGGGAACAGTGTAAAAGGAAACAGCAGAGAAAAAATGGGGAAAAGGAAAGAATGGAGGAATAATAAAAGGGACTGAAGGAACAGAACCAAGGAATGAAACAGAAAGGGGCGGGATGGGGGAGAAAAAGCAACGACACCCTGGAATATTTTTTATCCACTTAGAAGCAGTGGAATGAAACTGTAAGCCTGGAACCCCATCCCCCCTCAATAAGACTTATCTGAATCCCATGGGTCCTGTTTCTGTAAAGCCTACATTTCTGTACAAGATGACTGTTTCAACTCTGTGGCTTGCCTCTGGGGTGAAAGAGCTGAGTTCAGTGAACTTAAGGGCAAATCTATCTGCGTGTCCTTCCTCCCCAGAGATAAAAAAGCTAATGGGATTATTTCCTGTATGCAGAAACAGGACTATTGGGGCAGGGTGAGAGGGAAGTCTCCCAAAGAATAGATTTGTTAGCAGAAAACCTGGCCCCGAAGTCATATATTCACCATCACAGAAAAGAGAGGCTGTGTCTACATGTCCACAAGGAAAGAGGAGCAAAGAGCTCACTGGACTTACATCCATCTGGTAAATTCAGCTTTCCATCTGATACCATTTCCACTCCCAATTCTTCACTAGCAGGTCCTTGAAGGGTGTTTAATTGGTGCTCCAGATAATCATTCAACTATTTCAGAGTCTTGTCAACATAATATAAAAATATTGGGTCAGTTATTGTTCACCCAGATGTTTAGTCTACATGATGATACTAGAACAGATAAACTACATTTTTTTAACTTAAAATTGAGGCTATGATTTCATGGGACCAAAATGTTCAGATGAACTAGAAAATTCACACACCAATGTGAATTCTTTACTTCTGTAATGCCAAAAACCTGTGGGACTTAGCCTCAATTTGAGGACTTTCTTGGTGGTTTTTACTTTGCTCATGCAAAGCCTTTTATTGACCAGAAAGAAATATGAATCCATTAGCCATCCATCAGTTCCAAAATATGGTCTCTGATTTCAGAAGATGGGCCACTGAACTGTGGAGTATTGAAAAAGAGGATAGCCTACCTCAGCTTCACTTTTCCAGAGAACCTGGAGAGAGAGAGAGCTTTGGAGAGGCAATCAATTATTTCTCCAGTAATAAGGGAAAAGAGCCATTGAGGCACATCACTCTCTTGTTCCATTTCTCTTGTGAAGATTTGGGATGCCTTTGTGAATCTGTGATTAAGTATGGTTGTTGGGTTGCACTGTGCTCCAGGTGATGGAGAATTGTTTATAATGATGATGGGTTACAGAGACAGAGAATGGTATGGGAAGAGTGAGGTTCTTCTTTATCATTCAATGATTATCTGATACATGGATGAAAGAGTAATAACTCTCAGAAGACTTTCAGATTGGGAGAGAGACCTGGATTTTAAAAATCTATCAATAGAAAAAAGGCTAGATTTGTGGACTCAACCCAGGGCAGAGGACAATGAGAAAAACATTCTTCAGATCCCCTAGAACAGGAACCCAAGATTGGTGATCTGGGAAACCAAATGAAACCCAGCTGGAATCCTTAGAATTTCTTTTTTTAGTTTACCTTGCTTCTGTTTTTCCCCCTCTTAAGAAAGAAAACCATTTTTCTTCTTTTATTTACCATCTCATGCTCATCTATTCCAGATAGAAATGTGCTTCTCCATCCTTTTAAGTGTTGGTTTGTCTTCTATCTGTTGTCAGAAGGCTCTCTAACTTAGAACTAATGTACATCCAGCAAGCTAAGTTAGTGTACAGGTCAGATTACCCTATTACATGAAATAAGATTCTTTGTACTCATTTGTAGTATCTAAAAAGTAACTTTTCATATTTATAGCAGCTCTTTTTGTGGGGGCAAAGAATTGGAAATCAAGGGGATGCCCATGAATTGGGGAATGGTTGAATAAGATGTGATATATGATGTAATTGGATATTATTGTGCTTTAAGAAATAATGAGCAAGCAGATCTAAGAAAAATCTGGAAAGACTTACAAGAAGTGATGCTGGATGAAGTGAGTAGAACTAAGAAAACAATTGTACACAGTAACAGCAACTGTGTGATCATGAACTTTGAGAGACTTCGTTCTCAACAATATAATGATTAGTGACAATTCCAAAAGACTCATGAAGGAAAATACTATCCACATCCAGAGAAAGAACTATAGAGTCTAAAGGCAGATGGAAGTATCCTATTCTGGTTTTATTTTTCTTCTTTACCATGATTTTTCCCTTTTGTCCTGATTCTTTCACAACATGGAAATGTTTTTTTAAAAAAATAAAAACTAACTTTTCCTTTTTAAATAAACCTGTCCAAAGCACATATATACCCTTAAACATATAGAATGACAACAGGAAAAAACTGCCAGAGGTCATCAAGCTCAATACATACGTGAATGGGAATCCCTTCTTCAGCGTTCCCAGTAAGTGATCATCCAATCCTACTTGAAGATTCCAGTGAGGGGGAACTCATTGTCTTCCAAGGCAGCCCCTGCTTTTGGATACCTCTCATTTTTAGGAAGTTTTCTTTCCATCTACATTCCTGCAATTTCCTCCTTTTAGAGAAGGAAAAGTTTCTGGAGATTAAGGCATCTGTGGAGCAATAATGTCTGGAGTGAGTGTTGGAAGGCTGGACGTAGTTAAATGCAGGCGTTCTTAATCCATTTTAAGTCAGAGACTCCTTTGGCAATCTGGACCTATGGATTTTCACTGTAAATATGCCTTGTTGCCTACATTATTAATGTAAGGAAATGCTAAATTACAGTCAGAGGTTAATGAAAATGAAGATGCATTTTTCCTATTCAAGTTTATAGATCCCATGAATCTATCTTTCTGTAGATCCCCTTTTTGAGAGTGTGAGTAGCCTCAGGTTAAAAACGCCTGAGCTAAAGCTTGATTAATACCTTTAAACAGGCATTCTTCATTGGCAGGCAAGAGGAAAAATGTACATTGTACACAGTAATAGCAGTATCATAAAGATAATGAACTATGAGAGATTTAGCTATTCCGATAAAATCGATGATCTAAGATAATTCCAAAACACCCATGATGAAAAATGGTACTTACATTAAGAACTCTGGGTGCAGATTAAAGCATGCACACATTTTTTTTTGCTTGGTGGTGCAGTAGATAGAATACTAGATTTGGAATCAAGAAGACTTCTTTTTCATGAATTCAAATATGGTCTCAGACGCTTACTAGTTATGTGACTCTGGGCCAGTCACTTAACCCTACTTGGTTCAATTTCTCATCTGTGAAATGAGCTAGAGAAGGAAATGACAAACCATTCTGGTATCTTTAACCCTAAATTGGGTCAAAGAGAGTCAGACAGAACTGAAATGACTCAACAACAATTTGAAAATATGTTTTGCATGACTTCAAATGTATAATATATATCATATTTGCTTTTTTAAAAAGTGAGATAAGGGTTGGAGAGAGAGAATTTGGAACTCAAAATTTTAAAAAATGAATGTTAAAAAACTTTACATGTAATTGGAAAATATTTGATAAAACAAATAAAAATTCATCAAAAGAAAAAAGTAAAAATATTTAGAATTGAAAGAAAGAAGGAAAGAAAAAGAGGGGGAGAGAGGAAGGAAGAAAAGAAAGAAGAAGGAAGGAAGGAAGGAAGGAAGGAAGGAAGGAAGGAAGGAAGGAAGGAAGGAAGGAAGGAAGGAAGGAAGGAAGGAAGGAAGGAAAGAAGGAAGAAAGGAAAGAAGGAAGGAAGGAAGGAAGGAAGGAAGGAAGGAAGAAGGAAGGAAGGAAGGAAGGAGGAAGGAAGGAAGGAGGAAGGAAGGAAGGAAAGAAGGAAGAAAGGAAAGAAGGAAGGAAGGAAGGAAGGAAGGAAGGAAGGAAGGAAGGAAGGAAGGAAGGAAGGAAGGAAGGAAAAAAATTTATTCAAGACCCAGATCAGAGATCAGGCTCCACAAAGCCCTAGATCCTACATAGATCAAAAGCAACTGGAAGACCCTATCACATTTAAATCTGCTTAACTTTTATAATTTTTTATAATTATTTCTACCCTTCCTGTCTCCTTATCTTTTACTCTTTTCTACTTATTCTCAATCTAGAAACATTAGTCTCCTTAACTGTTCCCCACACAGCATACTCATTCCATCTCCCTACTCTAAGTATATTCACTGCCTATCTTCCATGTCCAGAATTCTTTCCTTTCTCATTCTGCCTTCTGGTTTCCCTGGCTTTCTCCAAGTCCCAGGTAAAATTCCATATTCTACAAAAAAAATACTTCCTAATTTCCCTTAATTCTAGTGCTTTTTTTTTAGTTGATGACTTCCAATTTATTATCCACCCAAGCATCCAAGCATCTATCTAACCATCCATCCATCTATTCAATTATCTTATTTGTTTGAATGTTCTCTCCCTCATTAGGCCATGAGATTATTGAGGGAGGACTTTCTTTTGTCTAATTTGTCCATGCAGCTCAAAACCTGCTCTACTACTTAAAGAGATACCTAGGGTCACAAAGTAGGTTATCTGTTAGAGGTGGGATCTTGAACCATGTTTTCTTGACTCTGAGTTCAGTCTATCTATTATGACAAAAGTTGTTAACCTGAGGTGTTAACTTGTTTAAAAAATACATACATTGGAAGATTATGTGATGATCAACTTTGATGGACTTGGCTTGCCTTGACTTCAAGGCAATTTCAGTAGATTTGAGATGGAAAATCACAACCACAATCAGAAAGAGAACTATGAAGAGTGAATGGGGATCAAAGCATAATACTTTCACCTTTTTGTTTGTTTGTTTTCTTTCTCATAGTTGTTTTTTTTTTCTTTTTTTCTTTTAGTCTGATTTTTCTTGCACATGAGAAATATGGAAATATGTTTAAAAGGACTGCATATATCTACACTTAAAAAAAGTTGGTAACTATTTCAGTATAATTATTTTCCTTTATAATCTTACACATTTTTTTTTTTGCATTTAAAAACTTTCTGAGAAGGAGTCTATAGGTTTCCCCAAAAAGCCTTGTATTATGGCATACTGCCTCTCATCCAGCCCATAGTAGGCACTTAATAAATATTTATTGATTGATTATGATAGCTTCCCCAGGGTATGGAACCTTCGACCTTGACCTCATTAGCTGGCTACTCTCAGCTGACCTTGTGATCACACTTTGTGCACTATTAACTGGCTAATCCAAACCCCAGATGCCCAACTTGGAAAAAAAAAATGACCTGACTGAACATTGGATGGACATTTCAACTATTCAAATATCTGTTCATTCACCAGCAATGGTATTCCCTCCCATCAACATAATCTGCCAGGATTTCCAATTTCTTCTTGTGGCAGATCCATTGATAAGCTCCTTGCAAGGGGTACCTTGTTTTTTTTTTCCTTCTTGAAATATCCTCTCTTTGTCATCCCCTGTTTTGCTCTGTACATACAGATAATGAACCATTAATAAAATGTAAACCCTTAAGAAATCCAAACACTTCTAGCTTTGTAGCATTTCCTCATTATGCATTCCTCTTTGTTTCTCCTCCTGACCCTTAATACATCCTACCCAATAGCTGTATTTCCAAAAGCAAAGAATATTGAACACTGAAACTGAAAACTGAAACAGTTACATGGTACAGTACGATAGAGCACTTGATTTAGAGTCAAAAGACTTTATGTTCAAATCTTCCTGTTTATTACCAATGTAGCCATTGTCAAACACTTGATCTCTCTGGGTCTCAGTTTTCCCTTAGGTAAAATGATTTGGACAATATCACCCCTGGAATCCCCTCCAGCTTTAAATCTATAAATCTGCAATTATATCAGTCTAGAATTAGATTGTAAAGAGGAATATGCTGATTAAATGTTTAACAACCATTTCTGGATTGGGGGGGTAGGAAGAGGGGAATGTATGCAAGAAACATGTTTAAACTGAATCTGCATTATTAACATTTTCTCCATCCCTTTCTTAAGCCCAGACAATCAACAAAACAATAAATCAACCCATGAATGGTAGCATTTGCTGATCTCCAAGTCAGCTTCCAGCTAGTTCCAGCACACCCCAGCTGTAGGGATAATCAATAGCCAATAAACATTTATTAAGCTCCCTACCATAGGCCAAGCACTGAACTTAATTCTGGATTATTCAGCTAGTGAGTTCTTCTTTTCTCACTAAAATAAGTTGACTTTCCTTTTATGTATCTTTTAGAATAAGCATTAAAAGTTCAAGCTGGCAAGGAATTGAAGAGGTCAGCTCTTCTATTCTTCTGCCTCCAGACTGGATGCTTTTATCCTGGACAGAGGAATGTCTATCCTATCTTAATCCTTCCCCCACTCCCCCTGTCTCCCTCTGTCTCTCTGTCCATCTCTCTGTTTGTCTGTCTCCCTGTCACTCTCTGTCTCTGTTCTTCTGTTTTTCTCAATCTCTCTGTCTCTGTTGCTGTCTCTCTGTCTCTGTCTCTCTCTGTCTTTCTGTCTCTCTATCTCTCCATCTCTCTCTGTGTCTCTGTCTTTCTCCCCATGCCAATATTTCTCAACCTCTTTTTATTAGAAATTTCTTTATTTGTGAAGGATCCAAACCTCTGTTATCATCAGAATTCCAGATGTAGAAAATTGTTACGCCAAAGGAGAACTAGTTTAGAGTCAGCAAAGCTTTTATCAAGAGATTAAGTGATTTGTCCACTGTTATATAGCTGATATGTGTCAAAAATCAGGATTTGAATTCAGGTTTCCATATTCCAGTCTATTTCTCCCTTCTCCCTACTGAATTCTATAAATGGAACACTGAATAGCAGATGAGCCTGTTGGCCCAGAGGAAGAAAGTATTTAATTCAGAGTCAGAGGATGTAGATATTAATCCTGATTCTTTCATTTTCTTCCTTGTGTGACCTAAAGTGAGTAATTTCCGTTCCCTTGGTCCTAGTTTCCTCTTAAAAAAAAATGAAGGGGTTGAACACCTCCAACTCTAATGTTATAGAAGACTTTAAAACTGATTACTGATACCCAAAGTCCAGCCCCTTCGCCTCTGATGTCTGTTCTCATGATACCTGGTTCTGACACTTCTTAGCTAGATGACCCAAATTATTTTACCTCTCAGAGCCTCAGTTTTCTTATGTGTAAAATGGGGACACTCAAAAAATGGGGAAACTCATCTTTGTACTATGTATTTCATGGGCTCCTTGTGAAGGCAGAGCTTTGTAAATTTTAAAACAGTATATAAATGTGATTCACTATTCTGCTCCTCTTTTTACTCATGGAGACAGAGAAGGAGTTATCAAAAATAATGTGTTTTTCTCCTCTTTTGATTCAAGTGTGTGTGAGGAGAAGAAAATGAGGGAAGCCACAGGAACTTGGGGCTCAGTTTGTTTAAATTTAATTCAAGCTAGGTGTGATGATACATGTTTATAATCTCTGCTAATGGGGAGGCTGAGGCTGATTTGATCACTTGAACTCTGGAGTTCTAAGGTGCAGTGAGCTAAAACCAAATTAGTGCCCCCCCACTAAATCTGGTACTAATATAGCATGTCCTTGAGCTAGGGAGGGAGTAATCAGACTGCCTAAGGAGGATCCCCAGGCAGAATAGAGCAAGTCAAAGTTCCTGTGCCAATCACTAATGGGATCAGGTATTTACCTGATTTGCAAAACAGCAAGAGAGAGAGACAGAGACATTGAGAGATTGAGACAGAGAGGCGGAGAGGGAGAGAGAGAATACATTACAGTTTAGTTATTTTCATCCATGTCCAACTCCATGACCCCATTTGGGATTTTCTTGATAAAGATACTGAAAAGGTTTGCCTTTCCTTCTCTAGCTCATTTGGCAGATTAGGAAACTGAGGCAAACTGGGTCATACCCAGCTTTTCACAATTAGCAAGTACTGGAGCTGGATTTGAACTCAGTTTTCCTGACTCCAGGTCTAGCACTCTATCCACTGTTAAATGTCTTCTATATGTCCATCAGATAGCATAATAGTCTTCAGATAACTGAAAATAAAGATCATTCAGAGAATGGTGGAGACATATCTGGTGGGTAGAAAATCAGACTTAAACATGTAATCAACAAGAAACTTTAAAAGAAGAGGAGTGAAGGATAAAACCAAGGAAAACAAATGAGGAAAGACAGGTAAGCTAATGGCATGTTGAAGGATGACAATGGGAGAGCCAAAGGGCTCCATTACTGTTCTCATGATGACAAGGGGAAAGGAAAAATGGTCGAGCACATTGGGTGAACCTCACATGGTGGAAAGCCACATGGCTATTTGTGGGAATACTTCAATCATTGCACCAAGATCAAAGATCCATTTGAGAATGTGGGACATTGAAACATTGTTAATGGAACTGTGAATACATCCAGCCATTCTGGAGAGCAATTTGGAACTATGCTCAAAAAGTTATCAAACTGTGCATACCCTTTGATCCAGCAGTGTTTCTACTGGGCTTATACCCCAAAGAGATACTAAAGAAAGGAAAGGGGCCTGTATGTGCCAAAATGTTTGTGGCAGCCCTGTTTGTAGTGGCTAGAAGCTGGAAAAGGAATGGATGCCCATCAATTGGAGAATACTTGAGTAAATTGTGGTATATAAATGTTATGGAATATTATTGTTCGGTAAGAAATGACCAGCAGAAGGATTTCAGAAAGGCCTGGAGAGACTCACATGAACTGATGCTGAGTGAAATGAGCAGGGCCAGGAAATCCTTATATACTTCAACAACAATACTATGTGATGATCAGTTCTGATGGACATGGCCAACCTCAGCAATGAGATGAACCAAATCAGTTCCAATGGAGCAGTAATGAACTGACCCAGCTACACTCAGCGAAGGAACTCTGGGAGATGACTAAGAACCATTGCATAGAATTCCCAATCCCTCTATTTGACCCCACCTGCATTTTGGATTTCCCTCACAGGCTAATAGAACACCATTTCAGAGTCTGATTCTTTTTGTACAGCAAAATAACTGTTTGGACGTGTATACATATATTGTATTCAATTTACACTTTAACTTATTTAACATGTATTGGTCAACCTGCCATCTGGGGGAGAGCTGGGGGGAAGGAAGGGAAAAATTGGAACAAAAGGTTTGGCCATTGTCAGTGCTGTAAAATTACCCATGCATATATCTTGTAAATAAAAAGCTATAATAAAAAAAAAGAAAGAAAGAAAGAAAAAACAGAAGCAAAAAGGGCTAATGACTTATGCAGGGTCATCCAGCTTGTAAGTATCTGGGGCCAGGTTTGAATTCAGGTCTGCTTGAGTCTAGACCCTGGATTCTACCCACTGTGCCACTTTGTCTAAGGTCACACAATTACTAAATAGCTGGGCTTACAATCTAAACAGATTCCAAATATAGCCTCATTCCCCTTTCTTTTAGGTAGAAAGAGATGGGAGTAGAGGGCCAGACACAGTATTCTAAGAACATTTAAGAAAGGAACAATCACTTCCAGCTTGTGGGGTGGGGAAGGTTTCACGAAGGTTTGGCATCTGAGGTGGGTCTTGAAGAAGGAGAAGGATTTAACAGACCGAGATCAGAGAAAGAGAAGGGGAGATGGAATGTTAGTGGGGGGATCAGCTACCAGTCCAGTTTGGCTGGAATTGAGACTTGACCCAAATGAGAACAGTGTGAAAGAAAAAGAAAACGACAGATTAAAGTGGGCAGGGGGGAGCGGGGTAAGGGAACAAACATTTAGCAAAGCCCTACTGTGCACGAGGCATTGTGCTAATCGCTTTACAAATATTATCTCATTTGATCCTCACAACTCCCCTGGGAGGTAGGAAAGGTAGAGATTGAAGTCAGATTGTGGAGGGTTTTAACTGAGAGTCACTGACCCTCCTCCCCCTTCAACCCAGCGGTCCTTAAGCCCATCCGGTGCCCCTGCTCTGTTTGCTAAGGATCTCAATCATTCTACCACGGGTGTCTCCTGAACCTGTTATCCTCCGATCTTATCAGCGCTGCCCCCATCCCATCCCTTCACCTGGACCCATCCCCAAGCAGCCTGCCAGTATACACAGGTGCGGCACACGTGGGGGCCGAGGAGACGCGGACATTCCAGCCCTGGGGCCCAGACAATGCCCGAGGTTAAGCAGGTCACCTTCTTTTCTCACCTCCTGATTTCCCCAGTTTGTAAATCATTATCCCAGGCAGCTTCTAGTTTCTATTCGCTGGCTGGAGCACAAAGCCCGCTTTGAATGGGCCCTTGTCGGGGCTCCCCTTTGACACTGCTGGGCGGGCGGAGCCTGTGAATGGGACTAGCTCGGAGGTGGGCTCTGGGCCTGGGTCCCCCCACCCTGGCGTTGGGTTACTGTCTAATCAGGCCTCCCTCATGCCACCTCTTTTGTATCATTGAAATTTATAAGCATGGGTCATGATGCAACTCGGTAATTACATTGCTTGGATTTTAAGCATATCCCGGCCCGGCTTTTATGACTCAGGAAGCGGGAGGGAGGGAGGGGGAACTGGGCATATCCTCTGGTCTGGATCTCAGTTTTCTTTGTGGCTTATCAGTAACTTTGCCTGGCTTGGCTACGCTGTGCGATCCCATTCCTTTCAGTTTTCCTTGAGGTCCATCCACACTCACACCCTCCAGACCCACCCCCCTCCCCGACCCTCCAAGGGTGGGGGTGGGGGGGGAAACAATGCTTTTCCAGTCCCAGCCCCACATTATTCCCCAGATTCTCCTCCCCTGTTTTGGAATTCCCAGAAATGTTTTCATTTGATTTTTAAAACCTTTCTTTTATGAGCCCTCGCCCTTGTTGGCTAATGAGTGATTGTGGGTAGGTGATTGCTTCGCCTTTGTGAGCCTATTAAATGTTACATGATTGCAATTATAAGTTAATGAGGGACAGCTAATAAAATTTAAAAAAAACAACAAAAAACAAGAATACAGGCACACCAGGATTGTGAGGCCTCTGGCTAACACAGCCTTCCCCACCCCAAGAACGGGAAGCTGTGTAGTCTCCAATGAATGAATGAATGAATGATTAGCGGAATGGAATGGCCCTTTCTCTCCCCCCACCCCATCCTTTTAAGTGGGAAAGGAGACTCAAACTGGAGTCTTCCAATCCTTTTAGCGCTAGAAGAAACCCATTTAGTCCAAAAGTTCTTAACCTGGGGTTCATGGACCCTCAAGAGGTCTTTGTATAGATTTCAGGAGATTCATGAACTTGGATGGGGATATATAAATATATGTGTGTGTATGTGTATATATATATATATGTGTGTATATATATGGGTGTATATATAATTTAAAGTTATTTAAAAGCATGATTCTGAGGACTTCATAAGCTTTACTGAATTGCTAAAGAGATCCATAACTTACAAAAAAAAATTGAGAGTCCCTTTTCTAGAGCCATAACCGGGAATTCTTACCCCTGAGGCAAATCTTGCTGTGGGGAAATTGTGGTTCATCTTCATTCTTGTAGAGGACCATAATGTCAAGATTGATGGACAGCATGTCCGAGTGTCCTCTATAAGTAAAGCAGAATAAAAATCGTTCAAAAGAAATGTGAGATTGCAAATTTAAAGACATCTCCATCCTGAATGTCCATATAGACGATTTTATGTCTGACTTGTGGAAGACTTTCCAAGCCCTTATTGATCTGATCAGCCACAGTCAGGTGGAGAAGTATGTAAATGAATTGGCACATGATTGGCAACCTCCAGGAGGAAATAAAAATGAGATCTTCCATGGCCTCAGAAGGCTTTTGGGACCTTTACAACATCAAGCAAAGGATAGGGATATTGGGGAGAGAAGTCCAGAGAAACATTGAGGAAAGGAAGGATAGCCCCTCTTTTCTATCCCCATCCCCACCCCCAAATATTAGTATCCAGAACAAAACCTCCTCTTGCTCCATTCTACTTATAGCTCTGAGATGAGCCAGTCCAGCTGACTTTACTTTACTGGAATAATAATAACTAACATTTATATAATGCTTACTACATCCCAGGAATTGTAGTAAACAGTTCCCAATTGTTATTTCTTTGAATATCTATTTGATAGAATATTTCACATGATGGTTGGGAGATGACAACAAAAAACTCACCAATTTGACCCATTCTGTGTATCTTAGCTCTATTGCTCTTTTCCTCTATGATTTTGGGCAAATCAATTCCCTTCTCTGGGCCTCAGTTTCCCAGAGTTTCTTCGTCTATAGATTGAGAAGGTTGAACTAGATGATTTCTCAGATTCCTCAACTATAATAAATCCTGTAGTCCTGATTAGAAACAGAAGACTTGATTTTGAATCTCAAATCTACCTCTTACAGTTGCATAGCCCATAGGCAAGTCACTTTACCTGTCAAAGACTGAATTTTCACATCTATAAAAAAAAGGGAGAATAATGATTCCCTACTTCAGAAGGGCTATTAACGAGCTAATGAATGTAAAAGAAGTGAATGTCTTGTTTGTGTGTTGAATGTGTGTGTGTGTGTGTGTGTGTGTGTGTGTGTGTGTCACAGGAAGGCAAGAATAGGCATCTCTAGCATTTCTTCCTCTCCATATCCCCACCCCACCCCCACTTACACAGTCTTTCTCCAAAGGAGAATTTGATTGAAGCAGAAGATTGGAGGCAGAGATTAGTCACTGTTCTCCTCAGAGAAAGGAAATCTAGGGCTTTATTTATATCTGTCTTCTCCCTTAAATATTATGCATTTAGGGGATACAATTTTTAGGTTCAAGCTATAGCTCTTGATGCTATTCTTTTTAATTAAACTTTATTTTTAATTTATGGAATAAAACAAGCATTTTCATAACAGTACAATAAAAAAGATTGTAAATGAAATTGCAAATGTACTATGTACAGTTTGATATTCCTTTAAAATATGCAACAAAATTATCGTGTACATTTTTCCCTCCCCCCACTCTAAAAATAGGAAAATAATTTTAAAGGAAACGGGGGGCCCCCAAGTTTTATCCACAACGCTAGACTTCCTTTCCACCAAATGCTAATTCCACAATGAAGACATATAACAAATAAACCCACTTGTTTAATTCAAGAACAAAAGAGAAAATGTATAAGACTATGCCCTAGGTAATATAGATCAAAGGAATTATCTCACTGGAACAGAGAGAATTTAGCTCAACCAAGAGAGAGATTTACAAATCTCACTGAAAGGGAAATTGTCCAAAGTCTCTAGTGAAGGAAACAGGTAATAGGGACATGACAGAGATTGCTTCTGCCCAAAAACTTACTCTCTCTTCAGTAACCTGAAGCCTCACAAAAATGGTCCTTTGATCCAACTTACATAAAGTTTGGGGACTAGCCTGTGATTTCATCAGAGTAAGAAACTCTAATGAGGAATTTTCTTTAGCAAGGCAGAAAGCAACTGATCTGTACTTTATAGAGCCTATTACCTGAGACATTGAGAGATTATGTGATTTATCTAAGGTCACACACCGCCAGAACTAATTTACCCACAATGAGTTGTGGTAATTCAATTATGTGTCTAACTTTTATGATCTCATTTGGGTTTTTGGGGCAAAGATACTAGAATGGAGGAAACTAAGGCAAATATTTGCAAATTTGTAATTTGCCCAGCTAATAATTGTATGAGGTCAGATTTGAAATCAGAAAGACAAATTTAAGAACAAAAGATTGAACAAAATGCTTCACTGCTCTGGACCTCAGCCTCTACCTCTATAAATGAGAGGATGAGACTAGTTACTGTGAGAGCACAGGATTTTAAAGCTGAAAGCGGACAATGACTTGAGACCACACCATTCAAGGACTGGCCAAAGGAACTGGGAATGATTAGCCTATATAATAAAGCAGCTAAATGTCACAGTGGATAGAATGCCAGATCTGGAGTCAGGAAGATCTGAGTTCAAATTCAGCCTCAAACACATACCAGCTTTGTGACCCTGAGCAAGACTCTGACTCAGTTTCCTCATCTGTAAAATATGATGATAATAGCATCTGCTTTCTAGAAGTGTTGTATCAAATAGGATTATAATTATAAAGCAATTAGCACAGTGCTTGACACATAGTAAATGCTTCATAAGTAATATTATTGTTCTTGTTATTATAAAAGAAAACACTTGGGAAGAACATAGGGTAAATATGATAACTGTCTTCAAGTATTTTAAGAACCATGATGGAGAAGGATTAGATTCTTCATGACTCCAATGGGCAGAAGTAAGGGCAACAGAGAGGAGGCTAGGTGGTGCCATAGTGAACAGAGTGCTGGGCATGGAATCAGGAAGATGAGTTCAAATACAGCCTCTGAAACTTCCTAGCTGTGTGATCTGGGCAAGTCATTTAACCCCATCTGCCTCAGTTTCCTTATCTGTAAAATGAACTAAAAGGAAATGGCAAACCATTCCAGTATCTTGCCAAGAAAACCCAAATAGGATCATAAAGAGTCAGATATGATTGAATGATCTGAATAAGGAGCCAAAGTTATAGAGACAAATTTAGTCTCCAGATTTAGATTTTAAGGGGAAACTTCCCAATCTGAGCTATGCAGAAATGGAAAAGGTTTCTGTGAAAGATAAGGAATAATTTCCCATTACTGGAAGTCTTCACAGAGATGATTTCTGCTTGTACATACATATGGTCATATGGCAAGGATTATTTCATTTTGGTGTTTGTATATCCAGTCACAGTATCTAGCACACAGTAGGGTGCTTAGTAAATGCTTGTTTATTGGTTGATTTATTGTTAGGGTCATAGATTTTGAGTTGGAAGAGATCTTAGAGGTCATCTAGTTTAAATTCTCTTATTTTACAAATGAGAAAACAGACTCAGAGAGCCTAGGTAGCTTTTTTCAGATCATATCGGTAATAACAGGCAACGCAGGGAAGTATGGAGGATTAGCACATCTGGTGTGAAGGCTTGCAAAGCTTTTATCAGGGTTGCTTATCGATAGGTCTTTGGTGTTCATCTTTCTCCCAATTCTCACCTGTGGCTCCAAGAAACTGTAACACACACAGTGACCACAATCTGGCAAACTTATCAGTAGACAGGTTAAACCAGGCTGAGGGTAACTGACACATCTCAAATCTGTCAGCAAGTTAGAGGAGTGTCTACCCCCATAAAGTAAAGATTTCCTCTAGAAGAAGGGTGGAGGAGGACAATTTGTTCCAATGGCCATGAAGGTGACTAAAAGCAGACACTATAGAGCACTTAGAGCTTGCTCAGCCAAAGTTATCCACTGCATCCTAAGCTATCACTAGTTGTCCTGACTTTTTCTCTGCTACTGGACTTCAATAACTGAAAGAGAGAATGAGGCTGACACCTTTGTTCAACTCTGTCTCACTTAAATTCAGTTCATTTATGAGTCAAGACATTACCCTTGACATCATTGGTCCTTTTCAAAAACCAAGGACAAACAACATCAACAAGATCTAATCATAAATCCAATATTCTTTCTGGCATATAACATTGCCACTTGGACTGAATATCTTTTGAGGGCCTCTGAGATTCTATGACTGCACTAACTGAATGACCAGTGGCAGAACTAACTGGATGACCAGTGGCAGAAAGAACTTAGTTATATCTAAGGGCCCCGGCTAGGTTGAGAAATCTGTACAACTCTGGTTAATTTGGGCACCATAATTATGAGACCCAAATCCTGGGGTCAATTTCCCTAAAGTCAATTTAGCTTCACATAGAGAAAAACTCAGTCTGCTGTTCACAAAGAAAATTTCTGTTCCAAGTCAGCTATTCGACAGTTATGTACCACTGGTCACAAATAGGGTTAGGAAAGGGACTACGGATGACTTAGTGTGATCCAGCCCCACAAATAAAAAATCAGTATATCATTCCCTGGCTTTGGAAGAAGAAAACTCAAGCATCATCTTCAAGTAAAAATTTATTGCAGCTGAGAAAAATTTCCTCAAGAAAAGTGATAACAATTTATAATTCATTTGTTCATTCATATACTCATTTATTCATTTCATTCATTCATTCACTCATTCTTTCTTTCAATAGCCACTTATTAATTTTTTTTCTTTGTTACTGGACTACAGGAGGTCCAGAAATCATTAAGACTAGAATCCTGAACTCATGTAATTTACAATATAATGATCAGTCTAGGGGTTGGGGGAAGGGGAGTTGAACTATATTCACTAGCAGATTATCAGGACAGAGAGGGGGAAAAGGAAAGAAGGAAAGAAGGAAGGAAGGAAGGAAGGAAAAAAGGAACGAAGGAAGGAAGGAAGGAAGGAGGGAGGGAGGAAGGGAAGGAAGGAAGGAAGGAAGGAAGGAAGAAGGAAAAGGAGAGAGAGGGAAGGAAGGAGGGAGGGTAGGGAGAGAACAAGAGAGGGGAGAGGGAGGAGGGAGAAAGAAGGGAGGGAAGGAAGAAAAGAGGGAGGGAATGAGGGAAAGAAGGAAGGAGGGACAAAGGAAAGAAGGAAGGAGGGAGGGAAGGGGGGAAGGAGGGAAAGAAAGAAGGAGAGAAGAAAGGAAGGAAGGAGAAAAGGAGGGAAGAAAGGAGAGAGGGAGGGAAGGAAGGAAGAAAGGGAGGAAGAGAGGAAAGGAGAAGAAATGAAAGAAAACAGAAAGAAAAAAAAAGAAAACAGATTGCCCAGCTGAGAAAAACAGGGGCATTTGGGTAAAGCATTTTTTCCTTTAGTGTGGTGCTCCTATAAATGATGAACTACAAGCCCGATAGAACTTGGGGAGGGAGGATGTGACCACCCCTAGATGGTGCAGGTAGGCAACAGATTTGGAAAGGGAGTTGTAAAAAAAACAGGGTGTTTTAGAAAAACTGTCAATTCAGAGAAAGGGATACAACTCGTTACTGAGGGTGAACTGATAATGAATGAAATGAATTAGAATAATGACAAGACACAGAAAGAATGACACAGAGAGAAAGGACCAAATTGTGCTGTTATAAGTGGGGAGTGTGATTAATTCAACAAATATTAAAAATCACCTACATTGTGTTAAACACTTTCCTAAGCACCAAGGAAAGGCAAAGGGATTGGACCTGTGATGTCATTGATATAAGGAATTCCTGCACCAATCCAAGTAGGCACAAAGACAAATATGAATGGTCCCCTGCCCTCAAACACTTTACATGTCACTAACTCAGAAAGCCATCAATAATAAAGCTAAGTACTCAGAAAAAGAAGAAAGGCTAGTCAGAGGCTTCCTACCAGCTGTGTCTTGGGACAGCAGCCTAATGGGAATGTTAATCAATATGGGAGTGTCATAATCATTAAACCAACAGGTATTAATTAAGCACCTACTATGTGTCAAGCACTGGGGATGCAAGTACAAAGAATGAAGCTTCTCATAAGAAGCTTACATTCTTAGGAAGTCAAGATGGAAATGGAGGGAGCAATAACAAGGACATATACAGGAAGTCCCAAAAGTCTTAGTGCAACTATAATATTGTAAACATAAAATGTCACTGAGACTTTTGGGACATCTTGTCTAAGTTAATTACAGTTTAAAGAAAAAGAGGAAAAAATACAAATATTAGCAAAATGATTAAATATAAGGTAAGGAAAAATCCATGGAAAAGTAAAATGAGCACTGGATTTCATGTCAGATGACCCAGGTTCTAGTCCCAGATCTCTCTTGCTAACTTGAGAATTGCTTCCCTACTTTGGTTGAACTCCTCTCTAAAATGTAAGGGATGGACTTGATCACTCTAGATATATTCTGAATGTCATATGGAGTTTACTTATATACTTTTAAAAAGTAGGCCTCTGATTTGATCAGTAGAGGGCATTCCCAGTGAAGAAATTCCCTCTTCCAAAGCAAATTTATACCTTCTCTTAGATTTATATTTTTGGAAAGCTTCCTATGGGGAAGAAATTATGTGACTTGCTACTAGGATATATCCGAAGCAGTATTTGAACTCAGGTCCTTCATATCCACTCACCCACCCAGGACATTATGTCATTTGTCCCATTTGCCCCCTAAAACAGCATCTTCTGGACCAGACTTCTAGAGACCATACCTCTCTCCCTAAATGAGTTCATGGACTCAGTTCTGGAAGTCAATCCTGGGGCAGTTATCTAGTTGTCCTGATTGATGAAAGAGTTAAGTGCAAACTCACCTAACCCACCATATGTAGTCAGCCCCATCTTGCCCCATCACCAGTCATGCTTCATTCTCCAGCCAGCCAAACCAGGCATCTTACTATCTACTCTGCTGCTGTCTATACATATACCACTTCTTCCTGCCTCACTCTTTTTTGCTTCTGGATTTTTTTTGTTGTTCACTTGTTTGATTCATGTCCAACTCTTCCTGATCCCATTTGGGATTTTTCTTAACAAACATATTAGAGTAGTTTGTCATTTCCTTCTGCAGCTCATTTTACAAAAGGAAAAACTGAGGCAAATAGGGTTAAGTGACTTCCTCAGGATTACACAGCTAGTAAATGTCTGAGGCTAGACTTGAACTCATGAAGATGAGTGTTTCTGACTCCAGACTTGACATTCTATCTACACCACCTCGCTGCTCTTAGAAGAATGATTAAATCAATATTACCAATGCTTTCTCTTTCCCAAAAGGGGGAGGGGAGATAGAAAATAAAATGTAAATCTGAAAATAAAATAAAATCTGTTTTAATGAAATAAAATAAATACTAGCATTGCTTCTGGAAAAGGATATGATTATTAACCATCCCATGCTTCCATTCAACATTCTGTAACTCCTCAGACCAAAACATCCTTAACCAGCTACTACTCTTTTCTTTGTGTTGTCACTCAAGTAGAATTCTTAGGAGAGATTGTTTCATTTTTGTATTTGTATCTCAAGTCCCTAATATAATATTTGGTGGATAGTACGTGCTTATAAATACTTCACTTATTCTACCAGTTATCTTGGGAAATTCTTTCCTTTTCTTTCTTCCTTCTTTTCCTCTTTCATTCTTTCCTTCCTTCCTTCTTTCCTTCTTCCCTCCTGTCCTTCCTTTCCTCTTTCCTTCTTCCCTTGCCTTCCCTTCTTCCTTTCCCACCTTTTTTCCTTCTTCCTTCCTTCTTTCCTTCCTTCTATCCATATAGAGCATGATATCCTTGCCTAGAGATGCTCTTCAAAGCTATTTTTTCCTTTGGATCTCTGAACCCTTCCAAAATATCTTGGGTTTACTGACTAGATTTCTTTCTTAGATTCTCATTGATTGGTCACCAATAGATCTCAGGCCAAGCCCCATGTCATTGTTTAGGTCCAGATTGAATCAGATTGAATGAAAATAGCAATTACTTCTATTTTGGCCAGAAACCTGAGGGTCTCCCCCTTCCAGATTTGTTTGCTTATTTAGTTAGTTTTTTTGGTTTCTTTGTTTGTTTTGACTAGGTGAAAAGGATTCTTTGTCTCAAATGCTCCCTAGTTTTAATCACTGAATAAGTGTGGCCTCTGTCAGACTTGAGAGGTCTAAGTCTCCCATTGCATCCAGGGCCAATTCCAGTCATCCTGAGCTATATCTGGTCACTAGATCCAAATGGCTCTGGAGGAGAAAGTGAGGCAGGTGACCTTCTATAGCCCTTCTTCACTTAAATCCAATTTACTTGCATGTCATGACATAACCTCCCAGATGTCATAGTCCCGCTTTCAGAACAAAGAAGAAAAAAAACTCCACAATAAAGCTATTCTGAATTCTTCTTCCCATTGATTCAAGTGTACAAACAAAAGTTCCATTTATATGTCTTATGGGATGACCCAGGGGTTTTGAAGCTACCCTCCATGAGTATACCATGTACAAGAAGAGGAGATAGATGACCTGATAGCAACAATGTAGTAGTCCTCTAAGCCTGGAATATACTCTCTCCTTCCCTCTCCATGGAAGCCTTCACTTCCTTTGGTACAAAACTCATGTCCCATCTTCCCCATGAAACATCTCTTGATCTTTCTCTCAAATGCTGGTGTTTTATTTCCCAAACTACCTTCTATCTATTTTGTATACATTTGATTCTATTCACTTTATTTTTATGCCGTATATTTTTTTGCATGTCCTTGTTGTTACTCCCATTAGAATGCAAACTCTTTGAGGATGGAGATTGTTTCATCTTCGTCCCTGAACGCCCAGTGCTGTAAACAGTGCCTAATACATAGTAGGCTTTTAATAAGTGTTTGTCGATTGATTGATTAAGTGAACATTCAAGTGTCCCAGCAGGCAGGGAGGGCAGAAGAAATGTTGTCAGAGGACCCAAGCAGAATGCAGTTTACATAGTGTGTCAAAACTGTGGGCAGCTAGGAGACCACAGCAGCTAACAGTCAGCTAACAGAAGTTGGCATTCAGCAATGGAGAATAGTAGCATCACGCAGCCATGGCACATGGGAGGGCAGCCTGGCAGAGGAAGAGCATCCAGCCAGCACAACCAGTTGTCTGGGGAAGAAGGAATTGGAGGGACATGAAGGCCATGCCAAGCCTCTTGTCCACAGTCAAATAAACAGACACACAAGCCCAAGGCTCTCAGTCTTCATCAGCTGAATCATTCCTTTTACTCCACATTTAGTGACATACTTCTGAAGCTGAATCCCACAGGGTTACAGAGAAGCTCAGAAAGGTGAGGAGGGTTCCAGTCTTGCCTTTGCTAATTGCATCATAGCAGAATGGAAGAAAAACTGGACTCAGAATCCAAGGATTCAAATATGGACGCTGCAATTAATTAGCGATGAGACCATGGGCGAGTGCTTTTCCAGGGCTGGGCCAGAGTTTTCTTCTTTCAAAGCATAATTTAGAGATGACTTCCTACCCTAAGCCTTTTTGGACCCATCCCACCCCTTTCCCCCAAAATCATTAGTGTTGTTCTTCAGGTGTTTTTTTAGACACGGCCAATTCTTCCTGACCGTTTTTGAGGTTTTCTTGGCAAAAATACTGGAGTAGTTTACCATTTCCTTCTCTAGCTCATTTTAAGATCTTACAATTAGTAAGAATTTGAGGCCAAATTTAATCAGGAAGATGAATATTCCTATTCATCACACCACCTTAGCTATCCATTTGGTGTCTGAGGTCAGATTTGAACTCCATTGTATCACCTAGTGCCATGATCTTAAACTATTTTGCTTTCATATAAAGAGAGAGAGAGAGGTGTAGATATAGATATAGACATAGTATTTATTTACTTACATATATATCATATTGCCCAAGTAGAATATACTCTTCTTGAGGACAGGGATTCTTTCAATACATTAGAATGGAGATCTGGTGAAGTTTTCCACTTAGGTCACTAGCATAGCTTAGCAGTCAAAAAACCAATTCAGGATGAAGGTGATTCATAAAACTACAATGTGAAATTTAAAACCAGTAAACCATATAGCATCATATTTAAATGATTGTATAATGCAGAGCTTTGTGCACTGCAGGAAGTTAATAAATGCTTGCAAGACTGGATTGAATTTAAGTACTCTCCAGATCTAGGACCTATCCTTAGCACCTATATTGCTTTGGGAAAGTCATTATATATCTCATTTGAAAAATGGGAAATAAATAAGCATTTATATAGCACCTACTTTATGCCAGGCATAGTGTTAAACATTGTTTTTGCTTTATAAAGTCGATGGTCAACAAATAGTTATTAAGCACCTTCTATGTGCCAGCCACTGCGCTGAGGAGTAGAGATACAAAGGCAAAAGGCAAAGGCTCGCTTTCTAGTGTGGGAAACTAGAAATGAACAATATAAGTAAGCTCTATACAGAATAAAGAGGCTGTTATGGAAATAGCATGGTGACATGTATGTTCTACGTAAAGCACTTTGTAATCACATAACATTGGATAAATTGAGACCATCAGCATTATTATCATAGCATTGTACTTGAGTCTTGGTTCTGCTTTTTAGTCATTCTGTGACTCTAAACAAGTCATGGAACTTTGGTTTTCTCATCTGTAAAATGGGGATAATAAAATACCTACCTCACAGAATGGCTATGAGGAACCACTTTGTAAATCTTAAAGCATCACAGAAGTATGATTTTTTATTATTAAAATTTGTTATCTTAGAGGGGTCAAGGAAAGAATACATCTCATGTAATACAATAGATTCTAAGTAGAAAGGACTTAGAAAGCTAAGGAGACCATCCCTCTCATTGAATAATTAAGGGCAGGCTTGTCTACATAGTCAATATATGACTGAGATGGGATTTGAACCCACATCTTTTAAATTATAAGCCTGGTGTCCCACCCACTATGATGTAGCCTATCCAGTATACCCAGAGAATAATGGTGAGGAAGATGAAGAGATATTGGATTGGGAAGGGGAAGCAAAGAAGAATATACTCTATTTGCTATCTTTTCAATGGAAATAAGGGTTGATAGGTGCTGCAATGTAGTGCCATCCTGGAGTCAGGAAGAGTCATCTTCCTGAGTTCAAATCCAGCCTCAGACATTTACTAACTGTGTAATCTGAATGGCACTTTTGCCATTTATAAAATGAGGATAATAATAGCACCTACCTTACAAGGTTGTTAGGGGTAGTTAGATAATACAGTGCCAGGCTTGGAATCAGGTAGACCTGAGTTTAAATTGTACATTGAATAGCTTATGATTGTGTGACCCTGGGCAAGTCACTTTATCATATTTGCCTCAGTTTCCTTATTTGTAAAATGAGAAGGAAATGGCAAATCACTTCAGTATCTTTGATAAGAAAACCCCAAATGGGGTCACAAAGAGTCAAATGAAACTGACATGACTGAATAACAAAAAAAAAAAAATGGAGACAAAACAACAAGTGGCTTCCCCCCGGTCCTTGCCCTGTTAGTTGACTTCTTGGAGATATGCCTGGCTGGCTCTGCAGAAGGGTAGTGAATCACACATGTCGCCAGTCCCTAGCAAAGGCTTACATTGTCTTCCTGCCACGTGGCAGGCAGGTTTGGGGGAACAAGTGAAGTGGCCAAGAGAATAAAAAAATTCCTGGAATCGCCATCCATGGAGCTTCAGCCTGGAGATATTCCTAGAATATGAAAGTATTCCAGGAATATGATAGGAAGCTTGGGAGCCAGGGGCATACCTGGGCAGCAAGATTAGACTTGGTGCCTAAGAATGAATCTAGATCTGAAAAAGAATGTCAGGTAAGCCATGTGAAAAAAAAATCACCCTCTCTTTGTTGGAATCCAATCAACTTGATAATAAGAGTTAATATTTATAAAGAACTTTAAAGCTTACAAGGAGTTTATATATATTACCTCACCAGATCTTCATAACAACCTTATGCTATTGTTGAGCCATTTTTTAGTTGTATGTGGCTCTTCATGACCCCATCTAGGATTTTTTTTGGCACAAATACTGGAGCAGATTGCTATTTCTTTCTCCAGTTCATTTTACAGAAGAGGAAACTAAAGCAAACAAGGTTATATGACTTACCCAGGAACATACAATCATTAAATATCTGAGGCAATATTTGAACTCAAGTTTTTCATACTCTAAGTCTAGCACTCTATCCACCTCACCACCCTAACCAGGTGGCAAACCCTGTTCTTTATATCCACCTAAAAATGGGCTATTTCTAAGAACTGGTCAGTATAAGTATTATTTCTATGGAAATATTATCTCTAAGGAAAGGTAGACTACTTCATCTTATTCTTAACATCAAAGTGCCATAGTGGAGAAAATGGTTGACTCTGAGTCAAGAAAACTTCATTTCATATCCTTCTTCTGACACTAGTTATGTAACCCTGAAAAAAAAAAAGCTTAACTTCTCTGCATCTCAGTTTCCTCATCAGTAAAATGAGGTAATATCATCTACCTCATAAGGTTGTATGATTGGGGGATAGAAAGAGCCCATCTGTAGGAATTTGAACCATTGTGGAATACGGATTCTAATCTTGGATGAGATTGGAGAAGAAAAAAACAATTGGAAGAACAACATCAACCTATTTAATGTTTTTGGCAAGCAGGTAGTACAGTTTTCTGCCTGTTTTTTCTTCAATAAAATGGAGATAATAATAGCAGTTACTTCCTACAGTTGCCATAAAGATAAAATAAGATAACATTTTAAAAGTGCTTTGTAGATTATAAAGGAGAGTAGCACTCACATGATCTGGAAAGTCTGCATAATTTTTTGGCCTTCCTTTTATTATTTTATTATGGTATTAAAAGATAAAACATGTTTATATTATACAATACTGTATATATATTTATGAATTTCTGAGTTTCTAAACTTTTTCTGTATTGTCTACTAGCCTTTGAATGTCATTTATAGCGTCCACAAAACCCTCCAAAAAAATTCCCATTTAATTTCTTATGTTGACCCAAGATATATTGAAACTGTGATGGGAAAAGTCATAATATGCAAGGGATATAACTGTGTATCAATGCTAGCTATTATTATTCTTAATACTGCTTTGCTACTTTTTGTCGATGTGATACAAGTAATTTCTTTTTTCTTATTTTCCATTCCTGTTTTCTATTTTCATGATATGCAAGGGATATAACTGTGTATCAATGCTAGCTATTATTATTCCTAGTTCTGCTTTGCTACTTTCTGCCAATGTGATACAATAACTTCTTTATTTTCCTTCCTATTTTCTATTTTTTTAATGATATGACCACTTATAATTAAGTCTTATACTTGAGGGATATATGAGGTCTTTGGATGTTTAGCACTTCTGATATGAGCTCTTCTCAGTGATGCTCATCTACCTTTGGTGTCTGCCTGTCACCCAACACTCATCTGGGGCTCTAAGAAGTAGTATGTGCACAGCCATATTTATTAAATCATCTCAGTAGATGGATGTATCTGATGATCCTCAAATCCATCAGTGAATTAGAGAGATGTCTATCCCAAGAATGTGAAGACCTTCTCTAGTTGAAAGGGGAAATGAGAACATTTGTTCCAATGGCTGTGAAGGTAGCTGAAGCAGGCACTGTGAAGTGCTTAGAGCTGGTTTAGTCATTGAAGATGCTATGGTTATTCACTGTACCCCAGGTCAGTGCCCATCATCCTGTCTTGTGTCCTGTGCATGAACTTAAATGACTCTGAAAGAGAAATGAGGGTAATGACTTTGTGCAACTCTACCTCACTTAAATCCAATTCACTGGAAAGTCAAGACATCACCCATGGTATCACTCACTGATCCTCTTCAAAAATGAAGGACAAGCAAGTTCTTATACCCATTTGGTTTCTATTGTATGTCATAGAGTGTAAATGTTGGTAGAAATCTAATTTCTGCCAAACTGCTTCCTCGTCTTCTCTGCAGTTTAATCTAAGTTCCTATAAAACCAAGATCTAACTCTCACGTTATCAGTCTTTTGCTTTCTGGTAGATATGCTTTAGCAGTAAGTAAGAGTCCTCAGTGGGGAGCCCGTCTGGACAATGCATATACCCAACTTCCTTTTACCTCTTCTGGAGAAGCTGGAGGCCAGAGGGAGTTCATAGAATGTCAGATCTTGAGCTAGAAGGAATGTCTGTATCTCCAGAGTTTTTAAACATTCATCAACCCAAAGAAACATAAAGAGTCTATCACAAACAAACAAGAGGATGCCCCAGGGAAGGGGGAGGACACAGCCAAGCCAAAATCTTTGGCCACTAACAGATATCTTGGAGGTCTTTACATGAAATTCTGAGACTACTCTGCCCTTAGAGTAGAAGCCTGGTTGTATGTGGGGGGTGAGGGGTTGGGGTGAAGGGGGAAAGGGTCTCATACCACACAGTCCATTTAAAACAGCAACTCCTCTCCCCTTAAATCTCCCATTGAAAGTCACTGAATGGGACTGGGTAGAGGTAAGGAGGCCACCCACTCCTCTCCAGGGAATTGCTTCTAGCTCAGAAAGGTAAATCACCCACAATTGCCCTCTGGAATGTGCCTGCTGTGAGCAAAGGTAAGATCCATGTCATTGCTGCATAAACAAAGTAGAGCTATTTATGATGGCCACAGAAGATTGGCCCCAGAAAGAATCTGTGGATGTGGGGTTTGGCCTGTCTCAACTCTGCTGCTGGCAGTGAGGATGCGGAGGAGATATTTATTTTGGCAAACACGGGACCCTTGGCACATTCCTTCTGCCAGTCGACCAAAGGGCCCTGTATCTGTTCGTTAAGAACCATCTTTTTTTTTTTCAGTTCAGAAAATATTTTGAAATCATGAAAAACAAAACAGAAAAAAATCCCACCTCCCTTTTTATATTTTGACCCCTTTCCTTGGCACTGTTTGCTACAAATGATTTTTAAAGTAAGCAGAGCTGTGAACCGTCTTTCTCTACTTTCTATGTGCAGATCCCTGAACTAGATATTGTGGAGGGATGTAGAAGGAACAGTCAGGAGGACTTGCCTTCAGGAAGCTTCAGGTAGGATGGAAATAGACATAGGGAAGAAATTTCTGCCCCAGATATCCCCTGGCCTGTTTGGGAGACAGTCCATATCTTCATATAGAGTGTTGGGTCTGAAGTCAGAAATGCCAGGTCACGTTTGGCCCCAGCCACTTAACCATCTGTGTGACCCTGGACAAGTCCCTTGATAAGTCTCAGTTTATTCAGCTCTAAAATGCAGATAATAATAGCACATATCTCCCAGGGGTGACATGAGGCTGAAGTGAAAAGATATTTGTAAAAAGTTTAGTGTAGTAAGCAGCATGTTGTAAGGGCTCCCTAAATTCTTGTAATCTCCCTCCCTCCCTTATTATTGAGTGCCAATGGTGATGGGGAAAAGATAATTTGTGCCCGAAGAGAGTTCCATTCTTCTGGGGTAGAAGGAGGATGGGAGCTGGACAGGAAGAACCAGGACAAGGTCTTTACCCTCAGGACACAAATACAGATGTTGCTTTTGAAGGATTCTCAGCTTCAGCTGGTTACTATTCTGAGCATCACAGTATGAAGCTAACCCTGCTTCTCTGAAATAGTTCCTTTGTGTTTGAAAAGTCAATGGCAATACCATACGGTCTTCTGAGCTTGTCAATATACAGAACATACTCCTAGGCCCTATCTCTTGCTAAGCACTACTAGCTTCTGCATTGGGCTACTAGTGAAAAGGTCTGGGTGTTGCCTTTTGGAATGATGAATCATTTCCTACTTCTTGAGGGATTCAAGGTTTGCCCTTTTTCTTTCCTTAATAAGTTTTAACTTACACCATTTAATCTTCTTAAAGTACCAAAGAGCAGAAATTAATCATTAAAAACTTACATTTCTATGATATTTGAAATTTATAGACTATTTTTCTCATTACCTCCATTTTATAAATAAAGAAAATGAGCCTTATAGACATTTAATGATTTGTTTGTGATCATAAAAGGAATTAGTATGGAAGCCAGGACTTGTGATCTGCAAGGCCTCCTACTTTCAACTACCAATACCCACCTATCCACCCCCCCAAAAAAGGACCATCAAGAGTCTTGGTTCCTATCCATGGCAGTTTGCACTCTTGACATTAACTATAGAAGGACAATTGAATAAGTTCACAGATTAAATAAGTAAATAAACAATTAATTTATTCCCACTTCTACAAGCTAAGCAGGTTAGAGTACAGTGTTAATGAGGTCAAGGTCTTAAATCAGATCCCTGTAACCATCCAGCTCCTTTCACAGTTAGAGTTCATGAGTTTCACAGAATGCACCCTTAATCTACCAGTTGTCACACATTTATGTCTTTGGATAGGAGAGGCAGCAGGACAGAGAGGGTGAATGACTCAGTGGGCTCCCTCCCTTTTTCTGAAAAAAAAAAAACACTCAAAAGAAAAATCTTACTGTTGATAGTAAGGATGCAAATATCAGCTTATCTACAGGAGTGAGAAAAGTGTTGTCAAAAAAAAAAAAAAAACAAAAAGCAAAAGAAAGCACAGACCCTCCCAACCACCTCAGCCTCACACCTCTCAGCCCAATAGAATGGAAGTTCTCTGAAGTCATGAGTGGTTTTGTTTTTTTGTTACAAATTCCCAACACTTAGCCTAGTATCCAAAAGATTGTTTGTTGGTTGTTTTTCAGTCATATCTGATCCTTCATGACTCCATTTGGGGTTTTCTTGACAAAGATGCTGGAGTGGTTTGCCATTTCCAGATCCCGCTCATTTTACAGATGAGGAAACTAAGAGAGACAAGGTGAAGTGACTTGCTGAGGATTATACAGCTAGTGAATGTCTAAGATTGGATTTGAACTCAGGAGGGTGAATCTTCCTGACTCCAGTCTGGTACTCTATCCCTGTACCACCTAACTGCCCATCACCTAGATTAGGAAATCTCTATGGTACCTTCCACTTCTGAATCTTATGATCCAATGATTAACAAAAAGGAAAAGAACATATAATTGGAAGCTAGTAAGGCCAATGATTAGACATTATGACCTGGAGTGGGAGTAGGAGAATTTAAACAGGAACTAAGTTTAAGACTTTGGGATGAACCATCTTGATATAGTGGACTTGTAGTCAAAATTCAATTAAATTTCACAAGCATTAATTAGCTGCTTCTTTTTTTTTCAGATGCAAAAGAACTGGGTTTGAATTCCTACCTTGCCACTTATTTATGAGTGTGTTGATTCTTTCCTATAGGCCTCAGTTTACTCATTTGTAAAATTAGTGAAATAATACCAGCTCTTTCTACCTTAAAGAAGCAGTTAGGGGGTTGCTTTGGATAGAGTAGCGGATCTGCAGTCAGGTAGATTTATTATGTCATTTTGTTTGCCTCAGTTTCCTCATCAATAAAATGAGTTGGAGAAGGAAAGGACAATTCACTACAGCATCTTTGCCAAGAAAACCCCAAAAGGAGTCATGAAGAGTCAGATATGACTGAAATGGGGGAATAACATCAAATCTACCTCAAAGAGTTGTTTTATGGAATAAATGGGATAATATAAGTGAAGTGCCTTGTACCCCTAAAGGAATAGGAAACTAGGGTTTTCATTGATAGGGCACACTTTCCACAAATTGAGGTCTGTCTTCAACTTTTATCTTAAAGAGTTTCCAAAGTCATTGAAAGATCAATATAGAGACAGGATTTGTAATCAAGTCTTCCTGATTCCAAGCTTACTTCTGCCAGGCTGCCTCTTTTTACCCAGAAAGTGCTACACAAATACAAACTATTTTTAATAATTATTATCATTATTTTATTTTTAGGCAACAAGAAAAGATAGTGATTAATGGAGCAGGATGAAACCTAAACTCTCTTTGTTCTGGATCATGAAAGGCACAGGGGAGGTGAAAACTTTTGAAGGAGGAGGTGTGAAAGGATATGTTGGTTGATCTGTTGGCACAGCCTCCAGTGGGGAAGGCAGCCAGTGGAATCCGTAATGATTCCTGTAGTTCAAGAAATTGGCTCTGGTTATTTATCAGCCCCTCCAGAGCATCCGAGGGGGTAAATTCTGACACAACAAATTCTTCCTATAAGCTAAAAGGAGATTTCACAATTTACAGAAAAGGAGATGAGAACAAGGGATTCTGTATCTGGACTGATACCCAGAACTCTCCTTTTCTTGTATGCCAAGATTTCTGACCTTCTCCCTCTCAAGAGGATATGTGCATCACAGAATCATGGAATCTCAATACTGGAAATGATCTAAGAGGCCAGATAACTACCCTGCTTCCAACAGGCCCCATCCAATGACTATATGTATAACAATTAACATTAAAAGCTTCTTCTAGTCTTCCATCTCTCTCATTCCAATATTCTCATTTATTCTACAACCATTCATGAACTTCTCTCCACTTGCATGCCCACCACTATAGTTTATCCATAAACTCAGACCTGGACTTGTCTCCTAATTAGCCTCCTTTTCTTAAGTCTCTCTTCTCCCCAATGTATCATTGAACTGCCAAACTGATATCCAGATCTGAGTAAGACTCTCCTTTGTAAATTCCTTCACAAGGGTGGTCTAACTTTTGCTTAAATATCTTTACTCAGATAGGGAACATATCACTTCCTGAAGCACTCTGTTCCAAATTTGATCATCTTGGATTGTTAGGAAGATTTTCCTTATATGGAGTCAAAAATCTTCCCAACACCTTGTACTTTGCTCCTTAATCTGCCCTCTAGGGTTAAGTAGAACAAATTAACCCCTCTTCTACCTTATAGACCTTCAAAACCTCAAAAGCAGATCCTATGTTTTCTCTAAGTTTTCTCTTTTCCAATTTAAAAATCCCTAGTCCATAGCTGTGTGATCCTGGACAAGTCACTTAACCCCAATTGGCTCCACAAAAAACCGAAATAAAAATAATTTTTAAAATTAATATCTCTAGTCCTTCTCATGTTTCATGCATACTGGCTCCCAGACCCCTCACCAACTTATTTCTTGAGCAGTGAGACTGGGTTTGCATTCAGCTACCTCATAGAATTGTCATGAGAATCAAGAAAAATAATGTTTGTAAAACATTTAGCATAGTCTCTGGCACATAGTAGGTGATTAATAAATGCATGCTTTCTACTTCACCCTACCTTCATTCTTTCCTATAGTAACCCAAGGCAATCTTTTGATCAAAAAAAAAATTAATAAAAAATTAAAAAACAAACAAAGACCAGGAATAGGACTTCTATTTTTTCCTAGGAAACAGAGATATGTCTCTATACATGTAACCAAGAGATGGGTGGAATGCATGATCTTGTCTTCTTTAGCACTGGATTTTAATCACTGAGGTGGGATACAGACTAAGGCAAGAAGTAATGTTAGAGAACCTCAGAGATCCCTTCTCATTCAGAAAATGATTCCAAAGCATTCTTCTGTCCTTTGTTCTGGAAGAGAACTGATAGCATCATGAGGGAGAGATCTTGACTTACAAGTGAATTGAATTTAAGTGAGGCAGGACTGTGCAAAGTCATCAGCCTTACTCTCTACCAAGATATATCAGATTCTAGTGGCAAGACAAAGATTAAGATGACTGGCAATGGCCCTTGATGCCATTGGGAGACCTTGGCCTTATTAAGGTCTTTCTCAGGTATCAATTTTTTGATCCCAAAATATGCTAAAAGCAATTTGGGGGCCCGAAGTTGGACAAAAAAATTGGGTGAGTTCAACAGGCAAAGTAGTGGTGGCTGGAACAATGAGCTGGAATTCAGAAGCTCCTGGTAGAGTCCCAAGGTCCAAGAGATGGGGACTTTGGAATTCCCCTGTCTTTTTTACCCTGACAAAGATCAGCTTTCCTTACATACTCAGGGATGGTCCTAAGTCACGTCCATTCCTCTCATCTCCAAATGACCCAAAGGGTCTTGTTCAGGGATTGGGAAAGGGTGCCAGCCCTGGGTGGGGATTTCCTGCTTTGGGGAGTCATTTATGTTCTCAGACATTTTCAAAATTCCCCCAACTTGTTAATCAGCATTGGAAATCCAAGTACACTCTGAAGAGCCTCCAAATCAGTCCCTCCTGCCTCAGACTAGTAGGGATTGGGGGTGGGGAGCTGTTCTAGGGCCCATGAGAAACTGCAATATCAAAGACCCAAATGTTCACTTTCATACTTCATGAATTTGTGAGTGGTCTCTGTGGATGATGCCTCCATCAATGAACCCTTCCACAACTTCATAGATGATTTCAAGTCTTGCTGAAGCCAAAAAGAAGAAATCATCGTCCTGTGGCCAGCCTTCTGATGAATTGCTCTGCATTTGGCTTGTTCACATATATATATATACACATCAATACATGTATATAGCTATATATATTATAGAGTGTGTCCTAAAATCTTAAAGAACTACATAAATGAATGCCAGTTAGTATTTATATATATATATATATTTTTTTTTTCCCATGAAAAGTAACTTCCTTGAAGATAAATACATGAAAGAGACAAAAGTTTCATTTTTATAAAAAATGTTTAACTTTATAGTCCCCAGACCTGAATTTAATATATTTGTCACTTAATAAATGTTTGTTGCTTGCTTTGGGGAGCTTGGTCACTGAGTGAGTGAAACTCTGGCTTTCCCCAATTCAGGGGAGTCCTCAAATCACTAGTAATAGTGGACAATGAGATAGAGTGAGGATGGGAAAAGGATTTTTAATTCTTCTCAGAGTGGAAGCTTAGTTGTGGGACCCAGTTCCAAAGAGAAGGGAAGATTCCACAGATTTCAAGGGTTTAAGAACACCCCCCCAGAGGGACCCTCCAGAGAAACCCAGAAATGTTCTTCCTTCTTTGTCCCTCTACCAGAGTATCCATAATCCTTTTTTTTAAAGACATCTTAGGCTAAGAAATTGGAAACTGAGTGGATGCCCATCAATTAGAGAATGGCTGTATAAATTGTGGTATACGAATGTTATGGAATATTATTGTTCTGTAAAAAATGACCACCAGGATGATTTCAGAAAGGCCTGGAGAGACTTACATGAACTGATGCTGAGAGAAATAAGCAGAACCAGGATATCATTATATACTTCAACAATACTATATGATGATCAATTCTGATGGATGTGGCCCTCTTCAACAATGAGATGAACCAAATCAGTTCCAATAGAGCAGTAATAAATTGAGCCAGCTACACCCAGGGAAAGAACTCTGGGAGATGACTAAGAACCACTACATAGAATTCCCAATCCCTTTATTTTTGTCCGCCTGCATTTTTGATTTCCTTCACAGGCTAATTGTGCACTATTTCAAAGTCCAATTCTTTTTGTACAGCAAAATAAATGTATGGACATGTATACATATATTTAACTTATACTCTAACATATTTAACATGTATTGGTCAACCTGCCATCTGGGGGAAAGAGTGGGGGGAAGGAGGGGAAAAGTTGGAACAAAAAGTTTGGCAATTGTCAATGCTGAAAAATTACCCATGCATATATCTTATAAATAAAAAGCTATAATAAAAAGATACCTTGGGCTAGAGTTCTTAACCTCAGTTCTTAAGGTCTGGAAATATTTTTTTAATTTGATAGCTATGTTTTAAAACAATTGATTTCCTTTGTAATCCTATGTATTTTATTTTAAGCATTTAAAAACTTTCTTCTGAAATGGGATGGCAAGTTCTATCTGCTTCTGTTTTTTCATCTGTAAAATGAGGCTAAGAATAGAACAACTCCTTGGACTGTTGTGACAATTAAATGAGATAATATTTATTAAATATTTTGTAAATTTTAAAAGTGGTAAATTGTCATAGGGGTCTACAAGACACAAAAATGGTTAAGAATCTCAACTTTCAACCCTTCCCTCCTTCCTACCTCCAGCCCAATCACTGTATCCTGGAAAAGCCTTCTGGAACTATCCAAGAGAGGTCCAAAATTCTCCCAGGAGCTCTGCTATTCAACTCTCAGGAGACCCTGGGGTCCTTTCTGGCCATAGCCCATTAGAGCTATCCACCGCCAGACCTTAAAAGTCTTCTCCATGAGTTGCTGCTGAGCCAGAAGACATTTTGCCATCCCACACATCCGAACAGGTCCCTCTTTAAACTGAAGCTATCTTTTTAGGAAGGCAGAGGAATGAAAAGAGGGCAACACTGTCAGAAGGTTTTTCCTAGAAACTTGACTTCTCAATGGGCTTGAGAGCTTATTGGGATCCAGTCAAAGCCTCTAATGGTCCTTGGTGAGAGTTGGTGAGATCTCTGTGGCAAGGTAGGGAGGGGGAGGGGGCTGGCTCCGCACGGCTGGCACTGTGGAATCGGCTGGGCCATGGTCTGGAGTGCCCATGAGGACATCCCCCGGGGGAGAAGGCCTATGGTCACTGGGGCATGAAAAAACACCATCTAGTCCAAAACTGCCCTTCTGCTAAGGAGAAAGTGAGGTAAGCTTTTAAAGTAACCTGCTATGAAGACTTGAAGGATACTTTGAACTGGACATTGCATGTCTCCTGAGCAGGGATAATTTTCTCCTAATTCAACTAGGAATTTCTGGAAAGTCAGGACTACTCCTTTAGGCTGAGAGTTCCATGGGCTTTGGATTTTACAAAGTCCTATTTGACAGTTCCTATTCTCCATTTTAAATTCTAAAATAGCAGAGGTCAAATACTATACCAATTTAAAGTGTATCACAGATACTTCCTAGATATGTGGCTCTAGGCAAGTTCTATCAGCCTTTTTTTTCATCTATAAAATGGGACTAATAATAGAACTTAACTCTTTGGACAACAATTAAATGGGATAATATTAAGTGCTTTGTAAAATTTAAAAGTTTTAGTTAATATAACAATAAATAACTAGCTTTTATACAGTGCCTTTGGTCAGGCACTATGTTAAGTGCTTCTTATAAATATTACATAATTTGATCCTTAAGAAGATCCTGGGAATTAAGTGCTATTATTATCCCCATTTTATGGTGAAGAAATAGAGGTTCACTTACCCACAGTCACACAGCTAGTATCATAAATTGAACTTGGATTCAAATCTTCCTTTCTCTCTAACCACTGTACCACCCAGCTGTCCTTGAAAGGAAATGGACTTGTCATCTTCAAGTGGAGAGTGGCTGATTATTCATTGGTTGTGGGTATGAGGTATGGGTAGGTTGTACAGAAGGTGTTTCTATTTAGAACAGATTTGATTAAATGAGCTCTGAGATGCCTTGTACTTTGGAAATCTTATGATTCTATGATGCCATAAACCAAAATGATGGAATTATCAGTCATAATAAATGATAATAATTATAATTTTAAAAACAATGTTTTTAATAGATGTTGCCATAACAAGTAATATAATCCCAAGCTACTTGTTCCAGAATTCTTTCTCTCTGAATCACATGGAAAAAGATAAAAATAATATAAATGTGTTTGCTTTCTTAAGAAAAGAGAGAAGGGAAAGAATTTGATTCTCAAAATTTAAAAAAAATGAATGTTAACATTTTTTATTTATTTATCATTGAAAAAAATTAAAATTAAATGTAAAAAAAAGATTAAGGATAACTTTTTTCATCCAAGAATTCCCCAAATCAGCACAATCTTGTCTGTAATAATAATCAGTGTTAGTGGAAATGGAAAGGTTTATGATGACCAATCAGTACCAGATACAATTAATTCCAAAATCAGAAGGATCATCCTTAAGATTCATAGACTTGATGATCAGTATAGGGTATACAGGAAACTCTGCAGCACATCTCTGTAGGCAATAAAAATTTAGCCCCTATCAAGTACTCAACAAGATAGAATCTTAATACATTACAAGCTCTATATCTTTCTTGGACTGGCAGATGACAAGTCCCCCTGCTACCAAAACTAACCTCAAAATATCCTGGAGACCATGGGAACAGAGTGTAGAACACAACATAGCATGCTCACTCTCTCTGTTATTATTTGCTTGCATTGTGTTTTCTTTCTCAGTTTTTCTTTTTCTTCCTTCTTGATCTGATTTTTCTTGCACGAGATAACTGTATAAATATGTATACATGTATTAGATCCAACATGTGTTTCAACATATTTAATATGTATTGAACTACCTGCCAGCTAGGAGAGGGGGGGAGAGGAAGGAGGGGAAAATTTACAACAACAGGTTATACAAGGGTCAATGTTGGAAAAATTATCCATGCATATGCTTTATAAATAAAAAGTTTTAATTAAAAAATATATATCCTGGAGAATTCAACTAATAAACAGTATTAGAATTCAATCATTATCATCTACTGAATTGTTACCCATAATCTCTCAGATTCAACATTGAGTCCTAAAATTTTAAGATCAAGATTTTAAAAACAGGTCACCATGCCAAATTACTCAAAAATCTTCAAATTAAATGGAACAAAAAAAGCTTTCAAAATATAAAGAGTTAGCAAGGGAGATCACAATCAAGATGAATAGCATACACCATTGTTCTAAAGTAGTACTGAGTTTGTTTTTAGAGAACCCTGTTAAGATGAACTTATATTCTAATATTTTTATTCAACTATGTAAAGCCATGTTTTATTTTGTTTTTTTTTACACCTAGACATAAAAGAATAATATCAGGATAATGATTTGTTTGAGAATCGTTTCTATTCAAACCCCATGCTGGGAGGGGGGGGGGGGGAAAGGAGTGAAGAACCAAGAAAGAGATAGTAATTCCGATTTGATATCCAGTATCTTGCTGATTTAATTCATATTCATAACTAGTGTCTTCTTTCTCATCAGAAATGACTGTTCCTACCTTGGACATTTCATAGCTCTTTGCACATCCCAAATGAGTCTATCCTATAATTAAAATTAACCATGTTAATTTTAAATTGAAGTCATCATATCAAATCATTCAACTCTCCAAGATACATGGAACAAGAAACTTTCAAATTGTAAAGATAGCAAATGGGATTAAAATTATGTGGAAACAGAATGAGATACCTCCTCTCCCACTGCCCACCCCTATAAGCTCCTCAAGGGTAGGAGACTACCAACCATATCTAATTTTAATATGGCATTCCCCACAGTACCTATCATAGTGCTTTTCACGTAATAAACATTCAATAAAAACTTGCTGAATTGAACTGAATTCTATCCAATCTAGCCATTTTCCCTTCCATAGTAGTCCCTTCTAGCTTAAGGACACCTCAGTCTATTTGCAGCTCTCAGAGTGGCCAATGCCTTCTCCTTCTCAAACAATAAGAACAAATCTTCTTTCCCTTCATCTCTCCCAGGAAAGCCCAGTTGCATATTGCCAAGTACAGTAAGATAAAAATATCCAGTGGAAAAACACGGGGTTCTGGGTCAAACATTAACGTGCAAGGAAGGACTGGTCTCAATAACACGTGGCTATTTCCCAGGCGACCTGAGATGTGGAACAAGAGGTAGAGAACTGAGCACAAACAATTTCCTCTCCTATGTTCTTTTTTATTTTTCTCTTTCCTTTCAACCATTACAGAAAGTGATGGTGGGGCCAATCAAGACAATAATCTGGATCATTTGGAGGAAAATACTCAACCACATTGTGTAGATCCAAAAAGAGATAGTAGGAAACAAGACAGGGTGTCAGAAAATGGAGGTTTAAATCTGGGTACCACCATTGTTAGCTTCCTCTCTTTGGGGTCACTGGGACCCTTCTAGTTCTGACATCTTATGTTCTATGTTCTTTTTTTTTTAATAATAGCTTTTTATTTTCAAAATATATGCAAAAACAGTTTTCAACATTCACCTTTGCAAAAACTTGTGTTCCAAATTTTTTCTCCCTCCTTTCCCACCACTCTCCCAAATAGCAAGTAATCCAATATTGTTCTATGTTCCAATATTCCAAGTTCTCAAGTTCCTTCTGGTATTGATAGTTTTTGGATTTTTTTTAAAGCAGAATTTCAAGCAACTTGTTAGAAATTCTTCAACTTTCTGATTCCAAGATGTCCCAAAGATTTCCCAAAGAGTGAAGGTATCTCATTTCACCCTGATACATTCCCATCCAAATTTAAAAAAATTTTTTTAAATAAATTTAAGCCTTTTAGGCTGGGTTGGTATTGCTGCTGCCAAAAAGTGGTCCACAATCCTGTAATTCCCTTCCATTTTGGGGAATCCAAGCTTACTGTGAAAATGTAGGTTGGATAGATAGGACAGATCTAGGAAGAAGTCTGAGACAGAAAAAGTAATCTGATTTACAATTGGAAGGAACTTAAAGATGAAGAGAGCTTCATTTGACAGAGAGGAAAGCTGTAATCTAGATTGATTTTTTTTTTTTTTTTTTTTGCTGAGGCAATTGGGGTTAAGTGATTTGCCCCAGGGTCACACAATTAGGAAGAGTTAAGTATCTGATCTGATCACATTTGAACTCAGGTCCTCCTGATTTCAGGGCTAGTGCTCTATCCACTGCACCACCTAGCTGCCCCAAAGACTGATTTTAATAATAGCTAACATTTACATATTGCTTACTAAACGCCAGACACTGCTAAGTACTCGATCAATCAATCAATATTGATCGATCAACATTTTTCATTTGCTTACTTTGTGTTTGACACTGTTCTGAGTACTTGATCAATCAACATTTTAACACAGCCTAGTATGTGCCAGGCACTGTGCCAAGTACTTGATCAATCAATCAATACTTATTAATTGCTTACTATGTAATTGGACAATGCCTTGTGCTGGTGCAAAGATGAAGAACAATGGTTCCTGGCTTGTAAATAGTTGGTGCCTTTAAAGCTCTCCTGCAGACATCCTCTCTTCTGATCCTCACAACTAAGGTAGTAGGTTCAAAGGCTGAGCTCAGCTAAGGAAACTGAAACTCAGAGAAGTTATATTTATTTACATAGGGCAGTTAGGTGCCACTGTGTACAGAACACAGGCTTGAAGTCAAAAAGACCCTGAGTTCAAATCCACCCTCAATCACTTACTGGCTGTGTGACTCTGGACAAGTCACTTATGCTGTTTGCCTCAGTTTCCTCAACTGTAAAATGAGTTGAAGAAGGAAATGACAAACTACTTTAGTATCTTTGCCAAGAAAATCCCTTAAAAAGTCATGAAGTATCTGAAGAACATGACTGAAAACAACTAAACAACAGGAGCAGTAAATGGAAAGAACAGAACACTGGTTTGTGAGTTGGAAGTTCTGACCTCACATCCCAGCTCTGCTTCTTACTATCTGAGTAACTATGGATTACAGAGGCTTAATTTTTCTAGACTTCAATTTCCTACTTTGAAAACTAATTATTTCAACTACTGTAAATTATTATTATCAATTATCTCAAGTATTCAGCCACAACTTCTCTGATACCAGCTAGATGGCCCAATGGATAGAACACTAGACCTGAAATCAGGAAGACCTGAATTCTGATCCAGATTTAGGCATTTCCTATGTGAATCTGGGCAAGTCACTTACTACTGTTTGCCTCAGTTTCCTCGTCAGTAAAAATAGTTGTGATAATAGCACCTACCTCCCAGAGTTGTCAGGAACAAATGAGATTTTTTTTTCCCTTAGGAGGTAATTGGAGTTAAATGACTTGTTCAGAGTCACACTGCTAGGAAATGTTAAGCATCTGAGGCAGGACTCAGGTTTTCCTAACTTGGATAGTCAGGATAGACTATAGATAGTGGATAGAGCAAGTGCTCTATCTACTGTTTCATCTAGCTGCCCCTAAATGAGATAATTATAAAGTACTTTATTCAGTCTCTGGCACATAGTAAGTGCTATAAAAATGTCTATTGTTGTTCAGTTGTGTTCAACTCTTCATGACCCCTTTTAGGGATTTTCTTGGTAAAGATACTGGATTCTGGGGGCAGAGCCAATATGGCAGAGACAACACACGTTTCTCTCTGACCTTGTCTACAAGCCTCACACTAATTATGGAATCCAGCCTCTGATTTAGCTCTGGACTGGCAGAACCCACAAATATTTGGAGTGTAACAAATTATCAGCAGAAGATAATTTCAAAAATCACCAGAAAAAGTCTGTTTCAATTGGAAATGGGAGGGAGGCAGCGAGCACAAGCAGCTGAGTACAAATGCCAGTGTAAACTGCTCAGAGTCCCGAGGTAGTCCCCGGGGTGGTGTAAATTCCGTGGGATAGAGAATCTAGGGGGAGGAATCTACAGGAATCTACAGCACTCTGCTCTGGTTGCAAGACAGTAGATCAGCAAAGAAGTTATAAAACTTCCAACACAAACACAAAAGATCAAGAGTGAACCCCTAAACGCCAGAATCTCACAGGACCTGACCACACCCACCCAGCGCCGGGAGTGAATCAGCACTGACCCAGCACAGCTGTGCTGCTTGGAAAATCTCCCCCTCCTAAAGGCAGACCTTAACTTTCTTTAAAAAAAATGAGTAAAAAAGTAAAGAGGACTCTGACAATAGACAGCTTTTATGGAGAAAGAGAAGAGCAGATTTCAAACCCTGAGGAGACTAAAGGCAGATTGTCTCCAAAAGAAGGCCCAAAAGGCATTATAACCTGGTCAACTTCACACAAGATTCTCCTAGAAGAATTTTAAAAGGATCTTAAAAGAGAGCTAGAAGAAAAATGGGGAAAGGAAAGGAAAATTTTGCAAGAGGGTTTGAAAAAGGCAATAGAGAAACTATCTGAAGAAAATTCAAAATAAATAATCAATAAATACAAAATAAACTTAGTGAAATGAAAAAAGCATATAACTCATTAAAAAATAGATTTAATAAAATGGGAAAAGAAAGCAATTCCCAGAAAAACGGAATTTGTGAAACAGAAAAAGAAAATAACTCCTTAAAAAAACAGAATTTGTGAACTGGAAAAAGAAAACAACTCCTTAAAAAGCAGAATTTGTGAAATGGAAAAAAAAATCCCATAGAACAAAACAATTCATTTAAAAATCCAATTGGACAAATAGAAGTAAAAAAGTAAATGAAGAAAATAATTCACTAAAATTCAGAATTGAACAAATGGAAATGAATGACTCAATGAGACAACAAGAATCAGTCAAGCAAAACCAAAAAATGAAAAACAGAAAAAATGTAAAATATCTAATTGAGTATAGAAAATAGATCTAGGAGAGACAATCTAAGGATTATTGGGCTCCCTGAAATACATGATGAAAAAAAGAGCCTAGACACTCTCTTTCAGGAAATCATCAAAGAGAAGTGTCTGGATATCATGTAATCAGAAGTTAAAATGACCATTGAAAGAATTCACCAAATGCCTCCTGAAAGAGACCCCAAAATTAAAACCCCAAGGAATATCATGGCTAAATTTGAGAACTATCAGATAAAGGAAAAACTATTACAAGCAGCCAGAAAGAAACAATTCAAATATTGAGGAACCAAAATAAGGATTACTTAGGACCTAGCAGCTTCCACTTTAAAGAATGGAAGGGACTGGAATCTGATATTCCAAAAGGCAAAGGAACTTGGAATACAGACAAGAATAAACTACCCAGCTAAGCTGAACATTTTCTTCCAGGGAAGAAGATGAACATTCAGTGAAACTGATGAATTCCATTTATTTTTGATGAAAAGACCAGAGCTAAACACAAAATTTGACCTTCAAATACAGAACTCAAGAGAAACATAAAAAGGTAAAAAGAAAAAAAAAACTCTTGAGAACTGTATTTCTATTATGGGTATACATTGAGAGTACATGTATAATCTGATTTTACGGTTATGATATAAAAAAGAAACTAGAGATGGAAAGGGGATTGAAACAGAAAAAAAGAGGAAAGTAGAAGTAAAATGAGGGAAATTACATCTCAGGAAGAGACAAAGAAAACATATTATAAGTGAGGGAAAGAAGGTAGGGTGATGAATATTGTATGAATCTTACTCTCATCAGATTTGGCCCAAAGAAAGAATATTAGATATATTTGGTTTCACTGGGAAACATCTTTCATCTTATAGAAAAGTGGGAGGGGAAAGGGGAAAAGAGAAGAGGTAGGCTAAATAGAAGGGAAAAGAGAAATAGTAGGGGAAAGGTATAAGAAAGGGGGAGGTTCTCTAAAGGGGAAGGACTGCTTGAGGCAAGTAGTGCTCATAAGTAAAATACTGGGGATGAGGGAAAGGGGAAAAGGAAAGAGAAAAGGATAATTTGGGGTTAATAAGATGGCAGGAAATACAGAATTAGTAGTTTTAACTGTAAATGTGAATGGGGTAAACTCTCCTATAAAAGCAAATAGCAGACTGGATTAAAAGCCAGAATCTTACAATATGTTTTTTACAAGAAACACATGTAAAGCAGAGCAGTACATACAGAGTAAAGGTAAAAGACTAGAGCAGAATCTATTATGCAGGGGTAGCCATCCTGATCTCAGATCAAGAAAAGAAAAAAAAAAAAAAGGTAAAAAATTGGTCTAATTAAAACAGATGAGGAAGGAAGTATTTCTTGCTAAAGGACACCATAGATAATGAAGCAATATCAATATTAAACATATATGCACCAAATGGGGTAGCATTCCTAAAGGAGAAGTTAAGAGAGTTGCAAGAAGAAATAAACAGCAAAACTGTAAGAGTGGGAGATCTCAACCTTGCTCTCTCTAAACTAGATAAATCAAACCACAAAATAAATAAGAAAGAAGTTAAAGAGATAACTAGAGTACTAGAAAAACTAGATATGATAGCTCCATGGAAGAAATTGAATGGAGACAGAAAGGAGTACTCTTTCTTCTTGGCAGTTCATGGAACTTATACAAAAATTGACCATATATTAGGACACAAAGACCTCAAAATCTAATGTAGAAAGGCAAAAATAGTAAATGCTTTTTTTCCAGATCACAATACAATAAAAATTACATTCAATAAAGGGCCAGGGGAAAATGGACCAAAAAGAAATTTGAAACTAAATAATCTTATCCTAAAAAATGAATGGGTAAAACAGCAAATCATAGACACAATCAATAATTTTATCCAAGACAATGACAATAATGAGAAAACATACTAAAATTTGTGGAATGCAGCCAAAGTGGTAATAAGGGGAAATTTTATATCTCTAGATGCTTACTTGCATAAAATAGAGAAAGAGAAGATCAATAAATTGGACTTACAACTAAGAAAGCTAGAAGAAGAACAAATTACCCCCCCAATCAAATACCAAACTTGAAATTCTAAAAATAAAAGGAGAGATCAATAAAATTGAAACTAAAAAAACTATAGAATTAATAAATAAAACAAAGAGTTGTTTTTATGAAAAAATCAACAAAATAGATAAACCTTTAGTTAATTTGATTAGAAAAAGAAAAGTGGAAAAAAAATTGTTAGTCTCAAAAATGAAAAGGGAGAACTATCCACCAATGAAGAGGAAACTAGAATAATTATCAGGAGTTACTTTGCCCAACTTTATGCCAATAAATTTGATAACCTAAGTGAAGTGGAGGAATACCCACAAAAATATAGATTGCCCAGATTAACAGAAAGGGAAATAAATTACTTAAATAGTCCCATTTTAGAAAAAAGAAATAGAACAAGCTATTAATCAACTTCCTAAGAAAAAAATCCCCAGGACCAGATGGATTTATATGTGAATTCTACCAAACATTTAAAGAACAATTAACTCCAATACTATGTAAACTATTTGGAAAAATAAGGAATGAAGGACTCCTACCAAATTCCTTTTATGACATAGACATGATACTGATACCTAAACCAAGTAGGACATAAACAGAGAAAGAAAATTATAGACCAATCTCCCTAAGGATATTGATGCAAAAATCTTAAATAAACTATTAGCAAAGAGATTACAGATAATCACCCCTAGAATAATATACCATGATCAAGTAGGATTTATACCAGGAATGCAGGGCTGGTTCAATATTAGTAAAGATTCTGGAGTGGTTCACCATTTCCTTCTCCAGCTCATTTTACAGTTGAAGAAAATGAAACAAAAAAGGATAAGTGCTGTATCTACTGAACCATATCGCTCACCTTAATATGTGAATATTAGATTAGGTATGATGCTGATGCCATAACTGGCAAGTCTTATGTACATTTCATTAAAATATGTCCTCAAAGAGTTTACAATCTGACAGGGGAGAAGAGGCAGGAATTACTGTATAAATCAGAAATGTGAACAAGAATTTTTCTTGGGATCCCTTTAGAGGGGATTAAGATAATTAATTAAGATAAGATTTCTATTCATATGAAAAGGTGTTCCAAATCACTATTGATCAAAAAATGCAAATTAAGACAATTCTGAGATACCACTACACACCTGTCAGACTGGCTAAAATGACAGGAAAAGATAATGACAAATGTTGGAAGGGATGTGGAAAAATTAGGACACTGATACATTGTTGGTAGAATTGTGAATGGACCCAACCATTCTGGAGAGCAATTTGGAACTATGCTAAAAAAAAAAAAAGTTATCAAACTGTGCATACCTTTTGACTCAGCAGTTTTTCTACTGGGCTTATATCCCAAAGAGATCTTAACGGAAGGAAAGGGACCCAAATGTGTAAAAATGTTTATGGTAGCCCTTTTTGTAGTGGCAAAAAATTGGAAATTGAGTGCATGCTCATCAATTGGAGAATGGCCGAATAAATTATGGTATACGAATGTTATGGAATATTATTGTTGTGTAAAAAATGACCAACAGGATGATTTCAGAGAGGCTTGGAGAAACTTACATGAACTGATGTTAAGTGAAATGACCAGAACCAGGAGATCATTATACCTGGCAACAACAAGACTATACAATGATCAGTTCTGATGGACGTGGCTCTCTTCAACAATGAGATGATTCAAATCAATTCCAATTGTTCAGTAATATAAGACAGCCATATATACCTAGAGAGAGGACTGTGGGAACTGAGTGTGGACCACAACATAGCATTTTCACTCTCTCTTTCAATGTTTGCTTGCATTTTGTTTTCTTTTTCAGGTTTTTTTTTCTTCTTGATCTGATTTTTCTTGTGCAGCAAGATAACTGTAAAAATATGTGTATCTATGTGTGTGTGTGTGTGTGTTTATGTGTATATATATAGGATTTAACGTATATTTTAACATATTTAACATGTATTGGACTACCTGTCATCTGGAGGGGAGGAAACAATTTAGAACAGAAAATTTTGCAAGGGTCAATGTTGAAAAATTGCCCATGCATATGTTTTGTAAATAAAAAGCTTTAATTATTTTTTTAAAAAAGAAGCATCGTTGGTATTGATTAATCAATAACCAGTTATTTAGTGCCTACTATGCATCAGACATAGCACTTGGCAGGGAGAATTCAGAAAATGACACAATCCTAACTTTCTCAAAGATTCCATTTCATCAGCTGTAATGAGGCCATGGTGGAGGACTCCATCCTGTGACTGTAGTCACTTAGCCTTTTGCCATCAGACAGAACTGTGGCTTGTGGGTTCTAAGAGCCCATCTTTAGTCATCAAGGGAATATGATAGGGGAAGTCTTGGACTCATGAGAACAATCCAAGCAGCAGTGCTGAGATTTCTTCCCAGACCCTCTGACTATACAACTAGTGCTCTCCCTACAACACCAGGTTAGTCCTTTAACTCCTTTCAAGCCTCAATTTCCTCATCTTTAAAATAAGGACATTGGCTTGAATAGCCACATAGAATTCTTTCAAACTATGATTCTAAAGGATTTGAAAATATTTTATAAACCACAAAGTATACTGCAAACTATAAGGAACACTACAAAACAGCACTTTGTGGAGTATACACCTAAATGGGTAATGCTTTTTTGCTGCATTCAATTTTCTTGCATTCTGAGGAAGATGTGGAGACCAAGGTTTTGGTGAAGTGTGAGATAGTTGCTTAGAGCAAAGCTTCTTAAACTGTGGGTCATGACCCCATGGGGGAATCACATAACTAAATGTGAGGGCCACAAAATTATGATTTGATTTGTATACCTATATACCTAGGGTTGGAAAAAAATTTCTTGGGTGAAAAGGATTTATGAATGGAAAATTTTAAGAAGCTCTGATTTAGAGGATATGGTGTAAAAATATGGTGTAAAGAAAAGATCACTGAAATCAGCTTCAATAAATCGGAATTTTAATCCAAATTAAGTGCAATTAGTCAAGTTTCTTCTTTCTGGACCTTCTACCTGGTCAGTAAAAGACAGAAAAATGTTCTCTAAATTTCTTCACCTATAAAATGAGGGGAGAGGGAGATTAGTTTACCAATCATTGGCAGGCATTTGTTAAGCATCTGTTATTCAATCACTAAGCATTTATAAAATACCTTTGATGTGCAAAGCACTAGAGATTTAAAAAAAAAAAAAGGAAGTATTACTTACCCTCAAGGAGTTTAAATTCTTATAGGAGAATTTGATTTTTTCTAAGATTCTCTCTAGCTCTCTATTGTAGTATTCTCTAGCTTTAGTAATGGGGAACCATCTCCAAGGATGTTTCCATCTTCAAGGATGGAAATCAGGTGCTCCAGATATACCCAGAGAATGTCTTTTGTCCAATATTCACCAGGATGTCATTTCCTCAGAGGAGCTGCCTCTCAGGCCCCCTTCTATAGCATGATTAATCCTTGTCTCTTCCCTCTTGCTCCTTATCTTTGCCAACCTACCCACTTCTCCAGAGATTTCTAATAATGTACAGATTTTAACCCGGAGCCACTGTCCTGCTTTCCACCAGGGGGACCTGCTGGCCAGCTGTGCACAGAAGAAAAGGGGCAAAGTCCACTTCTGAGGCAAAATAGGGAGTTTTCCAGTGCAATCTTCCTGATGGGTTCATTTGCCCCACTTGGACAGCAAAAGCTTCTCACAGCAGGCACTTCTGATTTTCAATCTGGTCAACAAAAATCAAACCCAGCTCTCTTGCAAAGTCATCCCAAATTCAGATTCCATCTTCTGTGTTTACCTAGCTAAAGATCTGGATTCAAATCCCAGCTCTATTACCTACAAATTTGCATGATCTTAAGATAATTACTCTGTTCTTCATAAGACTCAGTTTCCCCTATCTTTCAAAACTTCATAGTATGTGTCTGGTCAACCAATTGGAATGGTCTTGGAAAGATGCAATGCTAGGGAGTATGGCACTATCCAGAGTTCCTGAATGAGGAAATCACAACATGTCTTAAAATAATTAATGATAGGGGCAGTTAGTGCAATAGATAGAACACTAACCCTGAAGTCAGTAGGAGCTGAGTTGGAATTCAGCCTTAGTAGCTATATTACCCTGAGCAGGTCACTTAACCCCAACACACACACACACACATTTATGATATCTTTTTTTTTTAATCACCTACAGCTCCCAATGTGCACTTTCCTATTCCAAAGAGGGACTGAGATTAGACTAGATGGACTCTATGAATTCTTTAGATCCTCAGTTCCCTGATTTTATGATTCTGTGGTTCACATAATCTTAGCATAAATGTTAGTTTGTAAGAGACATTGTCAAAGGAAGAGGAAGATTTTAGTCTGACCTAACTGAGATACTCTCTTGAGACCCTACTTGCCCTCCACAATAGAAAACTAATTCTTCAAAAAACATTTTAAAATAGATTTTATTTTTCTATCATTTTCATTTCCCAATATATCCCTCTTCTGTGCTTCCCCCACTCAGAGAAATATCTCTTGTAACATAGAATTTAAAAAGAGAGAGAGAACAAAGAGCATTTAGCAAAAATTAACTGTCAACTCAAATGACTCTGACATTATATATGATGCTCCACACCCATAGCCTCCCACTTCTGCTAAGAAGGGAAGGAAGTTCATTTTCATATCTTCCCTTCAAGATCAAGATGGCAAATTGGTTAGATCTGAGTCTGGAAGATCTGAGTTCAAATGCATCTTTAGATATTTCTTAGTTGCTGTATGACTTTGATCAAGTCACTTAGCCCTATTTGCTTCAATTTTCTAATCTGTAAAATGGAAATAATAATAGCACCTCCTTGTTATTATAATCACATGGTATTCAGTTTCTGGTTTGTTTGTTTTTTAATCTTTCCATTTCCATTGTTATTATCATTGTGCCTATTTTGCTGGTTCTAATGACTTCCTTGGACATCATTTCACATCTCTTTTGCCATGCTTCTCCAAATTCTTCATATTCAACCAGGTAGGAATTAATAGAAAATTGGGCTTGCAATGAAGAGGATCTTGGTTTTCAGTTCCCCTGTGTGACCCTAAATGGCAAAGGAGATGCTGATCTGTGTTGATAGAAGGAATTGCTCTAATTGGGTGTTCCCTCTACCAGTGAAATCACAGCTCCATCCCTCTCCCTATTCATTCTTTATTAAATTACAATATTATTCCCATTATATTTCTAAATTATAAATTGTTTAACCATTCCCGGACATTGCTTTTGTTTCCAAAGAACTTTTAACATTGCTGCTTGAGAGCTGGAACTTATAATAACATTCTCACAAAATCACAGAGTGTCAGAATTAAAAGGGACTCTAGTATCTAATGCAACTCCCTCAGTTTATAGATAAAGAAATTGAAATCCAGAGAAAGGGAAACTACTAGTCCAAGATCACCCCTTCTATTAGTCATAAAGCTTCAAGCCTCCATGAGAGGTTGGCATCTTCTCAAACTTCCCATGATGCATTCTGAGCAAGACAATCCCCATCACATGTCAGTAAATCTGGGCCTTTCTTTAAAGTATCTTATCTCCCTCATTATCACCCTGACATTTGCTTTGGCTCAGAGGGTCATTGCTTGGGGAACTGAACAAAGACTCAGACAGGAAAGGGAGAACATAGGGAGTCCTCCAACCTAAGGTACCCCAGGAAGAGCTGCCAATGAAAAAGGCGTTAGTCAGAGAAATTGACCTCAAGCCCAAGAAACAAAGATAGATAAGAGGAGAGGAGAGAGTGAGGAGGGGAAGAGGAGGAAAAAGTGATTAATTCTCAGAACAGAAAGGTTGGTAGATATGCTGCATCTTTGCATCTGGGTGCCATATGGATGGAGAAAACACAAGGGGGCTGCTTTATCAAACTTCTGAAGAAAAAACCCAAGATTTTAGGGAAGGAGCCAAAATTTTGATGAAGTTCTTGAGAAGGAAGTATATAACCAATGTTTTTTAAAAAATAATAACTTTTTATTGACAGAACCCATGCCAGGGTAATTTTTTACAACATTATCCCTTGCACTCACTTCTGTTCCGATTTTTCCCCTCCCTCCCTCCACGCCCTCCCCCAGGTGGAAAGCAGTCCTTTATATGTTAAATATGTCGCAGTATATCCTAGATACAATATATGTGTGCAGAACCAAACAGTTCTCTTGTGTAACCAATGTTTGACAAGTATATGCATATGTCCATCCATGCATAGGTACAAGTAAATGCATATGATGAGTATACTATGTGCAGGGTAGCTAAGGGCCTCAGTGGATAGAATTCCAGCAAGAAGTTAGGAAGACTCATCTTCATGGGTTCAAATCTGGTTTTAGATACTTAGCATTTGTCTGACCGGGCAAATTACTTAACCTTTTTTGTCTCAGTTTCCTCATCTGTAAAATAAGTTAGAAAAGGAAATGATGAACTACTCTAGTATCTCTGCCAAGAAAATCCTCAATGGGGTCAAGAAGAATCGGATATAATTGAAAACAACTGAACAGCAACAAAAATGGCAGAGAAAGAAATGGAATTAAAGGGAGGTAAGCAGTGAGAGAGGAGAGGAAAGATATCATGGCATGACATTGAGATAAGTTGGGTCATCAGAAGCAAAAGCATTCAGAGAGCATGGGGCTGGAGCACAATTCCTAGGCTCTCGGTTTCAGATCATCCCCTATCCCTCAGCTAGTGGTGATGTGCTGAGTCAGCTCTGGCCCTGATAAGGGCACCTTTTTGCCTCCAAATTCAGCAGATTGTTCTTAGCATCCTCCACTTGCCTCCCTCCTCATCTGTGCCTAGATCTCTAATTCTGTCTCCAAACCTTTGTAGCTCATGTGTGTGTGAGACATTGTATGACTGATGTCATTCTGGTCTAGGAACAGGGAAGCAAATGTGGCACAATATCAGGTGTTCTGGGGGAGCCAACCATGGTGAATGTAAGCTTTTCCTTATGCCCCCTAATCTCACCTCAGTTTCCTGTCTTTTTCCTTGCTCAGTCCCTCCTCTCTCCTCCTCTCCTTCTATCTCTCATTTTTTTTCCTTATTACCATTTTATATTCAGTTCAACAAAAATATAAGACCATAGGTTATCTTTTCCAATCCCTTTGTTTTACAGATAGGGAAACTGAGACTCAAAGAAGTTAAATAAGTTGCCTAAAAATCACATAAGTAGAAGTCTATCATTTAAAAGATTTGATGATTAAATAGGAAAGATATGAAGTGTTTGTTTATAATTCAGTAAGAGAAGCAGGGAATATCTGACAAATCTTGGCTGTGTGATCCTGGACAAGTTACCTGACCTCTCAGTACACCACATAACTCTCTAAGGCTATAACTTTCAGAACAATTGTGGGTAGGCATTTGCATTGGCAAGAAAGGATCTTTATATTCTACCAAAGAAGTCACTTAAGTTTGGACAAAAAAAAAACCAAACCAAACAAAAAGTAATTCCCTTTAAGAGAGAATGCAGAGAGAAAGCAATTAAACTTGGACTCAGGAAGATCCAGGTTCAATTACCTCAGACACATAGTCTCAGTTTCCTGAAGAAGTTGGAATTTATGAACCCCCACCTACTTCTCAAATCTATGACCCCATGATTGATGGTAAGAGCAAAAGTGATCTAGACACAGTGTCCTCTGGAAATCTGAATAGAGAAGACTTATTTTTTTGGATGGATTTGGGAATCAGAGAAAGTCTGGCAGAGAAAGAGACATCTGAGTTGGACCTTGGAGAAGCGAAAGGATTTCAACAGATGGAAGGGAAGAGGAAAATAAAAATTTATTAATTTATCATAATTTATGACAACATTTGCAGATATTACCTTACTCAATCCTCATGACCACTTTACGAAGTAAGTGCTTTAATCATCACCATTTATAGTTGAGGAAATTGATGAAAACAGAGATTTGGTGACTTGTCCAAGGTCACACAGCAGGAAAGCATCTGAAGTGGAATTTGAACTCTGGTCTTGCTGAGTCCAGTACCAACTCTCTATTCACTGGAGGGAGTATGTTATAGGCATAGAGGAAGTTTTTCTCCATACTTTAAGGCACTCATCCTGGCTTCCTCTCTTTTCTTCCCAATTTCAATCCCTTTCTTTTCTTGCTAGGTCACAGATATGTCAGGGAGCCAATCACCAAACAAATGCCACTAGCTCTAATTTACCTAGGTGATCATTCTTTGAAGATATTTCTTTATTCCTTCAATAAGTATTAAGCTTGCACCTTCAGGATTTATAACCCTTGTATTAGGCATGACAACACAGTTGGGGAGAGAATTGGTTTTGAGTTGGAAAGCAAACCTTTAATTCTCTACTCAGTTCATTCTTTTTCAGGCTTCATTCCCTATTCTCTGAACTGTCTCTACTATGCCACAACAGCCTTCTCACCCTGGAAGTATCCTCTGCCATCAAGGCCCTTTATTTGCCTTTTTTTTACATGTACAATTCTAAATACATTTCCACATTTGTCATGCTACACAAGAAAATCAGATCAAAAGAGAAAAAAAGACACCAGGAAGAAAAAAGCAAAGAACAACAGAAGAAAAGGTGAAGATACTGTGCTTTGATCCATAATCAGTCTTCATAGTTCTCTCTTTACATGTGGTTGGCACTTCCCATCACAAGTCTATTGGAATTGCCCCCAACACCCTTTCTAATGATTGACTGGTTCCTTCCCAAATTTCCATTTTAAAGAAAATGTTTAGGGCAGCCATATCTTTATAATTCTATGGATCATATTCCCAACTCTTTCCAACATTCTAATGTCCCTATCTTGTTCTCTTTCACCCCTTTCCTTTTATATATTATCTTCTCCCATTAGACTTTAAGCTTCTTGAGGGCAAGAGCTGTCTTTCTTTCTTTCTCCTTGCACTTGTATTTCCAGCACTTAGCAAAGTGTCTGGCACACAGTAAATGCTTATTAAAGCTTCTCGACTTGTCTTGCTACTTCTTGACCTCTCTGAACCTCAGTTTCTCCATTTGTAAGATGAAGAAGGCTGGACCTGACCATCTCTAAGGTCACTTCCTGCTCTAAATCCTATGATCCGATTACCTTAAAGATTAGCTAGTCCCAGAATCTGAAGCTGGCATCTTCTTTGGCAGCCCCCCAAGGTAGATTATACAATCCTTTGTCTCTTGGTTCAGAAGACTATGTAAACAGATTAACAAGTTTATGCAAAGAGAAACACAAATTTAAATCAAGCATTACAAATGTATGAAGTCCACCAACTTTTTAAAAAGTGAAATTTGAATGGAATCTACTCCTTTCATTTTGCTAATAAAGAAACTGAGGCACAGAAAAGTGAGTGAACTTGCCAAGAGTCTCAAAGCTCAAAATGGCAGAAATGAGGCTAGAACCCAGCTATTCATTCATTTATTCAATGAACATTTATTAAGCATTTCCTATGTGCCAGGTACTATGCTAAGCACTGAGTATACAAAAAGAGCCAGAAGATAGTCATTCCCTGCCCTCAGGAAGCTTATAATCTAATGGAAAAGACAACTGGTAGTTTATCTACTGTACCACCCAGCTGCCCCTAACATAGAGATTATCATCCTCTGTGAATAATAGTTTTAGAGAGCTGCCTAGACCAAAGAAAAGTCAAGTGACTTATTTAGTGTCACACAACTAGTATGTGCCAGGAGCTAGCCTTCTATCTACTAAGTTGGAATTAAAATTATTCTTAATAATTTAAAAAAAACACAACAACCTAGGGCAGCCAGGTGGTGCAGTGGATAGAGCACCAGTCCTGAAGTCAGGAGGATCTGAGTTCAAATTTGGTCTCAGATATTTAACATGTCCTAACTGTGTGATCCTAGGCAAGTCACTTAACCCCAATCAATAATAATAATAATAATAATAATAAAAACTACCCCAGAACTGTTGGAGTATACAATGTAAGCTAAGTACAGGATAAATAAGCAATAATTTAAAGAAGGAAAGCCCTGGAATTAAGAAGAGTTAGGGAAAGCTTCTTATAGAAGGTGGAATTTTAGTTGGGCTTTAAAAGAAGCCAGAGAGGTCAGTATTTGGAGCATAGGAGCATTTGGAGGAAGGGGGACAATCCAGAGCTGAAAGACAGAATTTTATTCGAGGGACAGCCAGGAGGCCAGTGCTACTGAACCAAACAGAACATGGCAGGAATAAGATATAAGAAGACTAGAAAAGTAGAAGGAATTAAATTATGAAGGTCAAACAGAGCATTTTGTCTTTGTTCCTGGAGGCAATAAGGGGCCACTGATGTTTATTGAGTAGAGGGATAACATAAATGGTTCTGCATTTTAGATAGAAGATATCTCTGCTCCCTTCTCCCCTAACCATATTTACAATTAGCTTTGGGGTGAAAAGGAAAGAACTCAGAACAGAAAAATCCTTGCAAATGAGAGAAAAAAATTGAATTATACTAATACACTCTAGCTACTCATCAATGCAGAGGGAAACTAGAATAAAGGAGTGTTAGGATTTTTTGAGCAAAGAGTCCCAGGGGAGCATCTTTGCCAGCAGCCTTCCTAGCCAGACAGTCAGCACTGAGGACCAACCCTTCAGTGTTCAGGAAAGCCTAGCAGGAAAGTCCCAGCATCCTTGGAATTAATAGAGATTATAGAAGAAGCCCTAGTTATGACAGTCATCAGACCAGAGTCTGAATCCTAGTTTTGTCACTTAATAATGGTAATTTTAAGCAGGTCCTTTTTGGCTTGAAAACCATCTAGATTTGAGAGTAGGATTGCCACTCCAACAGCTCTGAGGTTTTTTTTTTTTTTAATGATCAAGAATAATTTTAATTCCAACATAGTAGAGGGCTAGCCTCTGGCACATACTAGTTGTGGGCCCTTAGGTAAGTCAGTTAGCTAACTTTTCAATATTCAAGGAAATCCTCTAAAACTGTTACTTAGGCAGGAATATCAATCTGAATTGGTAGAAGATGTTAAATACAGCTAGGAAGCAGTGCACAGAGTGCCAGACCTAAAGTCAGGAAGATTCCTCTTCCTGAATTCAAATCTGGCCTCAGACACTTATAGCTATGATACTCTGGTCAGGTCATTTTACCCTGTTTGCTTCAGTTTCCTCATTTATAAAATGAGATAGAGAAGGAAATGGCAAACCCCTTTAATGTCTTTGCCAAGAAAACCCCAAATGGGATCAGGAGTTGTGTACTTTTGAAAAAAACTGGACAACAACAACAACAAAAGAGAGATGTTCTCTATACAAAATGAAATCACAGGTCCAGCCTTTATCTCTATCCCTATTTCAAGAACCGTTGACTTCTTCAGTCTATATATTCCCTGTACCAATATAGAACACAATCAATCAATCAATAAGTATTTATTAAGCTCCAGGTACCGGACTGAGTACAGGTTATACAAAGACAAAAATTAAATAGATTTGACCCTCAAGGAGTTTATACTCTGTTGAGGGACCCCTGAATACCATGAGCAACTAAGTGGCTCAGTGAGTAGAATGCTGGTTTTGGAGCCAGGAAAACCTGAGTTAAATTCAGCTTCAGACTTACTAGCTCTGTGACCTAGCCAGGTTACTTCACCCCATTTACCTCAGTTTCCTCATCTGTAAAATGAGCTGCAGAAGGAAATGGCAAATCACTCCAGTTTCTTGGCTAAGAAAATAGCAGATGGGGTCAGGAAGAATCAGACATGACTGAACAACTATATGCCACAGTTTTATAGTTTCACTTCTGGCACTGACAGATTGCGTGGACGTTGCCAAATTACTTTAAATCTCTGGGTCTAGGTTTCCTCATTTGTTAAGTAAGAAGAGGGACCAAAAATATATTATCTGGTGACCAGCCTTCGACAATGAGCTTTTCCAAACTTTCTTCTCAGACAACAGGTGTAGAGTCTTTCCAGCTTAGACAGACCTGCCAGAGCTTATGCTCAGTTGGCACAGCTCTTGGGAAACCAAGGTCACCTTCAGGACACAACAAGGCATCAGAGGAGGGCCTCAGTAGAGGGATAAGTAAAAACAACTCACATTTCTATATGGCTTTAAGGCTGACACAGCATTTTCCTCACGACAACCCTGTGAAGTGAGTAGTACAGATGTAAAAATGATTCTGGAAGTATTTATGGTGATCCGAAACTCCTAGCATCATCTTTTTCAGTCCCCTGAGAAACTGCCTTGATCCTGTGGTGGACTAAATAAAAGCAAGATTGCATTACAAGCTGACCCTTCCCATTCCTAAGAAAGGAGGAGGAAAGAGGAAGATAGTAGCACCTGCATTAAGTGTGCACCCAGAAACTGGAAGCAAGCATTGAAGATCCCAGAAAGAGTAGAGGGCCTGTATGATAAGATTCTTCCCCCTCCTCCCTGTCTCTTCCCTCTTCCCCCTCCCCAGGTTAAATTAGGTTTTTTTTTTTTTTCCAAAAAAAAGTCTAGGAAGCTGCTTTAATATTTGGTAAGTGTTTAAGCCACCTAGCTGACAGGAAGCTTCCTTGATAACTTGGTAGGCCATATATTTAGCTATATGTAGAGAGATATTTTTGCCAAAGCAATTTTCCTAGATGGGGATTCAGAATTCTAAATGAAAGAATCAATTTTATGATTCCCCAGAACAGAGAGAAACGTAGACCCAGAGATTTCTAGGCAATGAGTCAGATGTTTGGTTGGGAGAGGTTGTAACGAGCTGGGACTGGTATGAGAAATTTTTACTTTCCATTGACTTCTCTTGGTTAACTTGAAAGGAAAGACATTCCTCCAAAGAAGCAGAACTGTAGCGGTGACTAGAAAGAGTCACACCCAAAGAACTAGGAAGAAGTTGTGCTACTTGCCAGCATAGGACCCAGTCAGGAAGTGTGATAAACCCTTGCTCACCAATCCAACACAGGAGCATGACTACCATAAACAGCTGCTATTTTAAATAGCTGTGATTTTAGCAATAAGGGAAAAACCTGGTGTGGAAATTACCACCAACAACATTTATCAGCAATTTATCTGCAATTTATAATCTGAAGGTGTTGCCTAAAGACAATGAGAGGTTAAATAAATTGCTCAGGATCACCAAGCCAATTTGTGTCAGTAAAGATTTGAACTTGGATCTTCCTGGTTCTAAAACAGAGCTCTGTAATAACCATTTAAAAAAAAAATCACAGCTGACAATCATGTAGTATTTTAAAGCTTACAAGGTGCTTTACATTTCTTTGGCTCCTCCCAGCAGCACTGTGAAGTGTATAGGAACCATTATTCTTATCTGATAAAAGAAGAAACTGAGAAGGAAACTTCAGAAAGATTAAATGGTTGCTCTTATAGGAAAGACTGGGCTCAGGTCAAAACCCTGGTAGCTTATATTTGGTATTAGAAATGGAAATTAAACATTTGTAGAAAATCTTCTGACTCTAATCTGATTAGATTATAAACTCTTTGAGAGCAGGATCGATTTTTGCCTCTTTTTTGTATCCCCAGTGTTTAGCACAGTCCCTGACACACAGTAGGTACTTAATAAATGTTCATTAAGTTAAATGGAATTGAATCTGACAATTAACAAAAGGAGATTTATTTTACCATAGCAGGGAAAGAATATTTGATAAAGATATTCACTAAGCTCGCCATATTGATTCAGGTGACTATAATTCCTCTATCTCTGTACTGTATATGATGGCCCACCAGTCAAACATCAAGGGAAAACTAGAATTCTTCCTGGAGTTTTGTATTTGGGTACTCAGGAAATGACACCAATAGCCTAAGAAGTTTAGTTTCCGAACCAATTAAGTCTAAAAGACAGTTTCAATACCTTTCAAGGACCCTAATTTCTACAAACTGTTCTTATCTCATGATTATACAAATACAGGGATAGGGCTACTTTTGGTGGATGGGTCATACAGTTCAACAATCTGCTTTAGACTCCTCCTGAAAGGTAAGCATATCTCAAAACTTGCTGAACAAGCAAACCTGACTTCCAAATGGACTGGCACTAAGTAATTCACTGGCTTTGTTCTCCAACTTGGATACTACCCAGGAATCATATAAATGGACTTTCTTCTTCCTACTTCAAGGAACAATCTACTTCAAAAAAAAAATGTCCAGTGCCCAAACTCTCAGACTAAGGACTCTTTTTGTTTAAATCAAAGCTTTTTATTTTCAAAACATATGCATGGATAATTTTTCAACATTGACCCTTGCAAAACTATATATATATGTATACACACACACACATACACACACACACACACACACACACACACACACACATATATATATATCTTTTTATTTACAGAATATATGCATGGGTAATTTTTCAACATTGTCTCTTGCACTCACTTCTGTTCCAACTTTTCCTTTCCCTCCCTCCACCCCTCTCCTAGATGGCTGGCAGTCTCATACATGTTAAACATGTCAAAGTATATCTTAGATACAATATATGTGTGCAGAATCATACAGTTCTCTTGTTGCACAAGAAAAATCGGATTCAAAAGGTAAAAATAACCTGGGAAAAAAACAAAAATTCAAGTAGTCCACATTCATTTCCCAGTTTTCTTTCTCTGGATGTAACTGATTCTGCCCATCATTGATCAATTGAAACTGAGTTAGATCTTCTCTTTGTCAAAGAAATCCACTTCCATCAGAATATATCCTCATATAGTATCGTTGTTGAAGTATATAATGATCTCCTGGTTCTGCTCATTTCACTTAGCATCAGTTCATGTAAGTCTCTCCAAGCCTCCCTGTATTCATTCTGCTGGTTATTTCCTACAGAACAATAATATTCTATAACATTCATACACCATAACTTATTCAGCCATTCTCCAATTGATGGGCATCCCTTCAATTCCAGTTTCTGGCCACTACAAACAGGGCTGCCACAAACATTTTGGCACATACAGGTCCCTTTCCCTTCTTTAGTATCTCTTTGGGGTATAAGCCCAGTAGTAGCACTGCTGGATCAAAGGGTATGCACAGTTTGATAACTTTTTGAGCATAGTTCCAGATTGCTCTCCAGAATGGTTGGATTCGTTCACAACTCCACCAACAATGCATTAGTGTCCCAGTTTTCCCGCATCCCCTCCAACATTTGTCATTATCTTTTCCTGTCATCTTAGCCAATCTGACAGGTGTGTAGTGGTATCTCAAAGTTGTCTTAATTTGCATTTCTCTGATCAATAGTGATTTGGAACACCCTTTCATATGAGTAGAAATAGTTTCAATTTCAACATCTGAAAAATTGTTCATATCTTTTGACCATTTATCAATTGGAGAATGGCTTCATTTCCTATACATTAGAGTCAATTCTCTATATATTTTGGAAATGAGGCCTTTATCAGAACCTTTAACTGTGAAGATGTTTTCCCAGTTTGTTGTTTCCCTTCTAATCTTGTTTGCATTAGTTTTATTTGTACAAAAGCTTTTTAACTTGATATAATCAAAATTTTCTATTTTGTGATCAATAATGATCTCTAGTTCTTCTTTGGTCACAATTTCCTTCCTCCTCCACAATTCTGAGAGGTAAACTATCCTATGTTTCTCTAATTTATTTATAATCTTGTTCTTTATTCCTAAATCATAAACCCATTTTGATCTTATTTTGATGTATGGTGTTGTGTGGCTCCATAACTAATTTCTGCCATACTAATTTCCAGTTTTCCCAGCAGTTTTTGGCAAATAGTGAATTCTTATCCCCAAAGTTGGGATCTTTGGGTTTGTCAAAGAGCAGATTACTTAGTTATTGACTATTTTGTCCTGTGAACTGCTGATTATTTCTTATAGAACAATAATACTCCATAATATTCATATACCATAACTTATTCATCCATTCTCTAACTTATGGGTATCTATCAGTCAAACTAAGGACTCTTGAACTGATAGTTACTCAACAGGCAACTTTCAAAGAGGGTGCCACCCAGAAAACTTCCTTTCTCTGCTAATTTCCTGGATCAGTTTGCCTGGGGAATTAAAATTTCTTTTCCTCCATACAAGATGTTAGGGTTCAAGAAAAGCGTCATTGAGCTCTCTCAGATTGCATGCAAACTGGGTTCTCTGTCACCATATGGTTCTATTGTAAGGCAGCAAGGCTTCTTCTGGTAGTGAGGACAAGGGGAAAGGAAGAGAAATCTCTTTTCTTTCCATTAAACTTTAGAAGAAGCTAAAAGGAAAAAAAAAGCAAAAAAAAGGCCTCAAGATCTGAGCACTCCAGCTTTTATCTATATGTCATAAGAAAGCATGACTAATATTTAGTCAATGACCAGGAATTCTCTTTAGGTTGCCTTTTAAAAAATGGCCCATGACTTGGAATCTCCTCAAATGGGATTATTTCTTCAATTTGATCAAAGATTCATCTGATCCATTACCCTACCCTCTCCTCATCATAGATAAAATAATTGGCACTCAAAGAGGTTTGATAACTAGCTTTTAGTCATAGAACATAGAAGCAATTGGTCAATAAACTTTCATTAATTGTCTATTAAGGAATTATATTAGGTGCTAGGGATATAAAAACACAAATGAAATAGCACTTGCTCTCAAGGGATTTTACATTCTATTTGGACGTATAAATGGAGTGAAAATAATTTGGGAAGAAGGGAGGTACTAGCATCTGAAGGATCAGAGAAGGTTCTTCAAAGGAAATGATATTTAAGCTGAAAGAAACTCAGAATTCTAAGAGGCAGAGGTGATGACAGATCACATTCTAGGCATGATTGTACAAAGGCAGGGAGGTGGGAAATTCAATGTCACATGTAAGAATCAGCAAGAAGAATAATTTGACTAGGCAAAAATATGTGAAGGGGAAAAATCATAGATATGCATAGAGCATGATCTTTTTATACCGAGTCTCCAGGACTAGATAATTTTCATTCCTATGAAAGTAATCTACAGCAAGGCTGGAAACAGGTTGCAAAAGGCTTTAAATATCAATTTAGTAAGTGTCTAAAGTGAGATTCAATCTCTAGTCTTCTAACTTTTAGTCATACCACAAAAAGAGACAAGATTGTCCAGATAAAAGAGATTGGATTATAAATCTCCCAAGCAGTTCCAGGAATGGTACTGAATTAGTCTTTTAAGATAGAGGATGGGGGCAGCTAGATGGTGCAGTGGATAGAGCACCAGCCCTGAAGTCAGGAGGATCTGAGTTCAAATCTAAATTCAGACACTTAACAGTTCCTACCCCAATTGCCTCAGCCAAAAAAAAAAAAAAATGAAGAAGAAGAAAAAGATAGAGAAAACTCCCAGTTTGGAGTTCTATTACTAATTCTGGATCTCATTCATTATATAGCTTTCAGCAAATTACTTCACCTTGTCTTGGCCACTAATTCCCCCTGCAAAAAAAAGGTTATAATACCGACAGTGTCTTCACCCACAGGCTCCTTTTGGGGAAAGAGCTGTGCAAACAGTGCTATAGAAATATAAGACAGAATAGCCTAATGGATAGGGAAATCAATGCAGAACAAGCAGGAAAAAAACTAGGGTAAAAAATTCTGTCTCTGTCAGATATGCTGTCTGTGTAACTTTGGGCACTTAATTTTTCAGGGCTCAAGGAAACTCTCTGAAGACTATTAGAGGAAGAGCTTCCAACCTGTGTTGGTCAAGGAAATTTCCTGATCTGGGAGTTCCCTAAACAGTGAGATCACAGGTCTAGTCCCTATCCCTAAGCCTATAATTCTCTAATTCAAGCCAAGAAGGGCTGGACTGGACCTTGGGTGTTCAGGGCCTATTTCTTCAATTCTCTAGCTGCTGATGCAATGTGGAGACAGCGTGTTGGCGGCCACATCTGCTGCTGCGGGTCTGAACAAAGGTTCTTTCTGATGCAATGCTAAGCAGGGGACGTCTAGAGACACGCTGGCCTTAATTTGTCACACAGTTACAGCTGTTTGGACAAAATCAGCTTTCTTTCCTCCAAGGTGACAGAGTGGGGGTGGAAAAAAATTATGGAGAGAAATTGGCTGTCTTTCAGTTTGATTCAATAAATACTTATTAAACACCTACTACGTGTCTAGAGGCAGCTTAACACAATAGACAGAAGGCTTTAAAGTCAATCCTGCCTCTTAAACATACTGTATGACCCAGGTAAGCCTTAACATACCAGACAATTCTCTTAATATTCCTATAAACAAAGGAGCTGCATGTGTGCATTTTGAGAGGGCTATTCCACAATGGGAGCTTCCAAATCAAAAAGATTTTATTTTTTAATGTGTCTGGCACTGAACATTTACAAGAGGCAGTCCAGTAGGCATTAGGAATTTAGATGGAGCAGAATGAGCTAGGAGAAAGAGCAAGATTGGGGCACAAGGCACTAACTCAACAATGCCATTAACTCTGTGACTCATCTCTCTCTGAAACTTTATTTTCTCAAGTATAAAAGGAGATGATCTCTAAAGTTGCTTCTATCTCTGACATTCTTAAGTTCTAATAATAATAATGACATGAAATAATGAAGAGTAAAATGATCAGAACCAAGAGAACATTGTATACAGTAATAGTAATATTGTTGGGGTTTTTTTGTTTTGTTTTGTTTTGCTGAAGCAATTGGGATTAAGTGACTTGCCCAGGGTCACACAGCTAGGAACTGTTAAATGTATGAGATCAAATTTGAATTCAGGTCCTCCTGACTTCAGGGCTGATGCTCTATCTACTGCGCTGCCTAGATGCCTATGTAATATTGTTTTAAGAATGATTTTGAGTAACTAAGTAATTTTGATTATTATAAATATACAAATGAAAAATAAAGGACATAAGAAATATGTTATCTGCATCCAGAAAAGAACTGAAAGATGTATGTATAGAATAATTATGTATGTGTATACATATCTAAAGATAGCTATCTCTTCCTAAGGTGGGAATAAATACAAATTTATTATCCCACATATATTATCAGCCATCTAGGGAGCTGTCTAAGAGTATAAGGCTTTAGTGGAAGAGATGACAACATGTGTTTGTAGAGGAAGTTTCCATATATATTCTATATCTATATCCAATATTTATCTATTTATTCCATATATTATTATTATTATTATTGTATATGGAATAGCAAGATGTATCAGTTTCACGTGCAAAACAACAATAATAATATAGCTAGCATTTACATAGTATTTTAAAGTTGGCAAAACTCTTTACAAATATTATCTCATTTGATCCTAACAGCCACCCTGCAAAGTAAGTGCTATTATTATTCCCATTATACAGATGAGGAGACTGAGGCAAACAGAGGTTGAATGTCTTGCCAAAAGTCACATGGCTAGTAAGTGTCTCAGGCTAGATTTCTACACAGGCCTTCCTGATTCCAGGCCTGGCATTCTATCCACTGCACTATCTAAATGTCTACAGTATAGGCACTATAAGATCTCTGATCTCTTGGAACTTAGGGTCTCTCTGAAGAAATGAAATTTATGTGGACAAGAGGATGATGAAGACAGAATTTCATCACTTGTTAAAAGTCAAAATAGTTCAATATCTAGGAAGTAGATGCAATGGGAAATCAGGAAGGAAGGAAATTGGAATGAATTGGAGTTAATGGAAAGGTTCCATGGAGCAAAGAAAAGTCTAGCTTTGGAGATTAGATAGGTTTTGGATCTGGAAAAGATATTCTACTTTGAGGAAGACAGCTTGGACCAAGCTACAGAGGCTGAAATCTGCATGTAGTGATGTGCTGGTAAATGTTTTACAATCTGTTCTTGTAAAAATAATAAATTTATGCATGACATATTTTTGTTTAATCAGCATGATTAATAGTTTCTCCATCACTTCCTTAAGTCGAAAGAATTCACAAAACAACCAACCAAGTCCTGATTTGTAGTATTTGCTGATTTTTGACATGTAAATACTCTCACTGAAAATTTTAGTTGGCTTTCATGAGCTGGTTCAAGCTGGCTTCCAGCACATTTCTATCTTCATGACATAGGTAGAAAAAGTATACTCATACAATGTCAGGGAAGAAAAGGACCTTAAAGGCCCTCAAATACAATCACATCATTTTATCAAGAAAGACAATAAGCTTCAGAGGAGGAGGTGCTTTACCAAAACAACATAGCTCGTGAGTATGAGGTATACTTGATGAATTAAGGACACACAGTATTGGTTTTAAATATCTAACAAACAAAACAAAGACTAGGGCATTAGGTGGTTCAGTGGATAGAGCTCTGGACCTGGAATCAGGAAAACCTGGCTCAAATCTGGCCTTAAACACTTATTAGTTGTGTGACCCTCGTCACTTACCCCTGATTACCTCAGTTTCCTCACTTGTAAAATGAGCTGGAGAAGGAAATGGTGAATCATTCCAGTATCTTTGCCAAGAAAACTCCAAATGGGTTTGATCCCCAAAAGAGTCTGATATAACTAAAACAATTCAACAATAACAGCAACAAGATAAGGACTGCTGGACTTCATAGATGCCTGGATAATGAGTGAAAGAATGTACACATTACAGTAACATGGGATTAGATTATCCCTTATATAGGACTCCTAGCAATAAATGTCAGAGCCAGACAGATTACATTTGCCCCTCAGGGCTTCTAGGGTAGCCTGAAGGGCCCAAGATGTCTCTTCTCTCCACCATCGGCCCAAGTCCCCACTAAATGTGCCCCCCCACACTCATTGTTAAATACCAATGACTTGCAATCTGATTCTGTTCAACCACTAAATATCAATTAGCTTTCATTGTTGTTCAGCTGTTTCAGTCTATGCTCGACTCTTTGTAACTGTATTGGGGATCTTCTTAGCAAAAATTCTGGAGTGGTTTACCATTTCCTTCTCTGGCTCATTTTCTAGTTGAAAAAACTGAGACAATGTAAAGTGACTTGCCCAGCACAGTTAGTAAATGTCTGAGACCAGATCTGAAACAAGGGAGATGAGTCTTCCTAACTCCCAAATCAGTGCTCTATCCATTGTACCACCTAGCTGCCCTTCAATTATCTTTACAAAGGGAAATGTCTTCAAAGATATAAAAAAGAAAGAGATAAATTATTTCTTCCAAGTACTCCTGGCACATATCCTCAGTTCAGTTCCTACATAGCACTGATTCCATCAAGTTCATATCCAGATGTGGTCTGACTGCCAGATGAGTCCCTGCTCTGAGCTTCTGCTGGCCTGAGGCCAGAAGGTCACTCCTTGGTCTTTGGGGAATTGGCCAGCACAGCTGGCTACAAAATCCAGACTCTGCAAAGCTGGGACACCAAGTGCCCCCTGACTAATTGAAATGCCCAAGATCAAAAATTCCAATCCCTTCACCCAAAACACTAAAGAAAAATACAAAGGCCAAGGATTAAGGCCCATTTCACAGGATCAGAGCAGAGAAGGCCCCAAGCTCTCTCTCCTTCTAACATTGTCTCTCACTGAATCTCCTGAGCAAAAGTCCCTTGAAATCCTCTCAAGAGCATAGCTGAAAGGAAAATGACTTAGCCTTTTGAAAATTTCCCAGTTCTAACTGCAAAGTCAGCCAGGAAAAAAAAAATCTAGGTGGCATGGTAGAAAGAAATCAAAAACTGAAATAAGGAGGTCTTGAGTTCAAATTTAGCTTCAGACACTTACTAGTCTTAGTAGTTGTATGATTCTTGTCTCATCTGTAAACAGAGCTGGAGAAGGAAATGGCAAATCATTACAGTATCTTTGCCAAGAAAACCCCAAATGGGGTCACAAAGAATCAGACGTGACTGAAATGACTGAATAACAACTACATGGTTAGCAGACCAAACCGGTTACAGAATGTCTACAAATGTTCCACAATCTTTCCAAGGTATTTCTATTCCACATCATCATGACTCTTGCAGAAAGCAAATTCCTCAGCTTCTCCATGTGAGAAAATGCCATTAGAGGCACTCTGTGTATATCCTAGTCCCCAGTGCATATATAAATGAGTTTTGTATATGGCCAACGAATGGATTGATTTTTGTTCAACTATGCTTATTTGTCACAAAGTCTTTTTTTAATTAAATTGGGTGGTAAACTTTGGTGGAGGGCACGCCGGAATGAGAGAGGCAGAAACAGAGAAAGATAGAAAAAAGGAGAAGTTCATTAAATGCACTGAAGAAAATAGAAGAAGGTCTATAAGGAGAAACAGACAAACAGGACAGTTTTGAAACTAACACACTGAATTTATTATATCAACATGAAAAGAAAACAAAATGTATTTAATGGGGATTTATAGGTTTATATGCAATCCTCTTTTTATATCTTTTGTATAAGGAAATGCTCATATTTCTCAAAGTCAGGTTCAGAATAATAAAAAAATTCAAATATCTCTAAATATGAATTATTAAGGAATCCCAGAGAAAGCAGAGATAACAAAAGGTCCCAGTGGAGTTCATCCAGAGGGAGAGTGAAAGAAGGCAGATGCTGGGCAGAAGGGAAGAGTCAGGGGTTGCCTTGAGATTGACAGGCAATTCAGCTAAGCCCAGTGGCCTTGACTGATGTTGCCATGTGGTCCTAGGGTGGGGAAAAGGCTAAATTCCCATGAAAGGACAAGGATTATCCTCTAACAGCCTGTGCCAATCAAAGACCTTAGCAACAAGGGCCTGTTTACAATGGCTATGAGATGACCAGGTGTGGCTGGCAGAGAATGAGGGCTGGGGGGGGAGGAGAAGAGAGGAATGGAAAGTTAGAAAGAGGAGGAGGAGCTGAGATTGAGTCCTGATGTGATACTTTTTAGCTCTATGATTGTGAGCATGTTATTTTATCTCCTTGGGTCTCAGTTTTCTTATCTGAAAAATGGGAGTAGCAATGTTAACATCCCCTTTATAAGGTGTTGTGAAATAAAGGAAAAAACAAACTTAAAGCCCTTTGTAAACTATAAAACCATATCCATCTAAACTCTCTTTATGAGATTAGTTGGGTATTCAACACTGGATGTCTTTCAGCAGAGACTAGTTGCTTACTCATCTGTAAAATGGGGATAATAATAGTACCTATCTCACAAGATAATAATATACTATCTTCCTTATAAGGTTTGTGAGGTTCAAGTGAGGTGCTATAAGCCAAGTGATTTGTAAACTTTCAATCTACTATATAAAGTTAGTGTTTTTATTATTGTAAGAATATTGTAGAGCAGTAGTGTCAAACTCAAATAGAAAGCCAATAAATAATACATAAAAATTTTTGTCATGTTAACTTAGAAAACCTCACGGAAGCAATATCCATGTTCTGCTGCATTTTATTTTATCAAATATTTCCCAATTACATTTTAATCTGGAAGTCTTATTTTTGACATTCTGTTGTAGAGGGAAAATTCAGCTATAGCATGGCCCCTTTGAGATTCTGTAATCATGTCAAAAGAAAAGTCAAGAAATTACTTGGGAAAAGAAACATTTAAATGTGCTCAAAAATAAACTATGGTCATCTGTAAGACAAAAGCTATTCCCTAATAGAGTCAATAGTAAAAGGATATAAGCTGTCAGTTCCTAACAGAAGTGCAAACTATTAACAATCTTATGGAAGAATAGTCCAAATCAGTAATAATAAGATAAATGCAAATCAAAATAATCCTGAAGCTTCACTTCATATCCGGGAAATAGGGAAAGATGATAAAATATAGGAACAGTCAGTGTTGGAGAGGTGGTAAAAAGATAGGCACACTAATGTATTGCTGGTGGAACTATAAATTAATAAAAAAAATATATTTTGGAAAGCAATTTGGAATTATGTAAATAAAGCATCTAATGCATCCAAACCTTTGACCTGAGGATTCCAATGCTAGGTATATGCCATCAAGAACAACACGGAAAAAAAGAAAGGCCAAATATATTCTAAAATATTTATAGCAACATGTTTTGTAGTAATGAGGAATTAGAAATAAAGTTGCTCATCAATTGAGGAATGGTGAGGCAAATTATGGTACATGAATATAAAAGATATGTTGAATGTATTACTTTGCAAGAAATGAAAAATATGGTAGATAACAGAGAAACATAGACTTAATATGAACTGATACAAAGTGAAATAAGCAGAGCCAAGAAAACAATATATACAATGAAATATAAGTATGATAAGTAGAAAAAACAACCATAGAACAATTTGAAAATGAGTGTTACAAAATTACAAAGAACAAGCATGGTGCCTATGAATATATGTGAGAATACATCTTACCCCAATTTTTTGCAGAGCTATGGGGCCTGTAAATGTGGAGTATTATATATATTGTCTGATTTTTAAAGTATCAATTGGTTTTGTTGATATTTTTTCTCCTCTTTTTTCTTTAAAATTAATTATTTGTAACAAATTTAGGATGACTCTCTGAGAAGGAATAAGGGAAGGAACATAAGGAGAAATTGACATGATGTAAAAATAGAAGATACCAATAAAATATTTTAAAAGAATAAATTATGATCAATCAATCACATTTTTTTTATTAAGAACCTGCTATGGTTTCAGATGGAAAATGCCATCTGCATCCAGAGAGAGAACTATAGAGACTGAGTATGGATTAATGCATAGTATTTTCACCTTTTTTTGTTGGCTTCTTTTTCTTTCTCATGGCTTTTTTTTTTCTTTTTGGTCTGATTTTTCTTGCACAATATGATAAATATGGAAATACGTTTAAAAGGACTGCACATGTTTAATCTATATCAGATTGATTGCTGTCTTGGGGAGGGAGAGGGGAGAAAAGGAGAGAGGGAGAAAAATTTGGAACACAAAGTCTTACAAAAATTAATGTTGAAAGATTATGTGATGACTAACTCTGGTGGACATTTTCAACAATTAAATGATTCAGGTCAATTCCAATAGACTTGTGACGGAGAGAGCCATCTGCATCCAGAAAAAGGACAGTGGGGACTGAATGTGGTTCACAAAATAATTCTATTTTCACTTTTTTGTTGTTGTTTGCTTGCTTTTTTTCTTTCTCATTTTTCCCCTTTTTGATCTGATTTTTCTTGTACAGAGTGATAAATGTGGAAATATGTATAGAAGAACTGCACACGTTTAACATATGTTGTATTACTTTGCTGTCCAGGGGAGAGAGGTGGAGGGCAGGGAAGGAGGAAGATTTGGAACACAAGGTTTGGCAAGAGTGAATGTTAAAAACTATCTTTAAATGTATTTTGAAAATAAGTTATTTTTTTTAAAAAGAAAATACAACTAACCCCCAAAAATGAATGTTGAAAACTTTTTACATGTGTTTGGAAAAATAAAATACTATTGAAAGGAGGGAGGGAAGAACTTACTATGGGTCAGGTACTATGCAAGCTGCAGGGGATACAAAATCAAAAATGAAATGGTCTCTGTCCTCAGGGAGTTAACATTCTATAAGGGGAAACAGTCTTATAAAACAATGAAATTCTGGACTGAAGGAGATGAAATCTCTGCATCTTTGGATCTAGGCCAACCCTTCTCAGAGACAGATCAGGACTCTTTAAAATAGGAATAAATTGCCACAGGATGGAGATACTTAGATGAAAAGAGTATCCCTCTGGGAACAATCCTTATAGTTGCCCATGTATTCCATCCAGTTTCAGCATTATCCACTTCCTTGGCCTTTCTGGTTCAGATTACTGTCTTGCGAGTTGCTTGTCCTGTTATCTGTTTTGCTCAGTTCCCAGGCAAAAACCCTCTACTTTCTTGCTCCCTTCCTACAGGAAGCAATGAATATGATGAATGCAGAAAATATGAGAAGAATTACATGAATTGATGCAAAATAATGAGGATAGAACTAGGAAAACAATATACACAATGATTACAATAAAGTAATGAAAAGAACCATAATATCCTGGCACAATTCAATCCAATTCAATAAAAGTTTATGGGTGCCTCTTACTTCAATTGTAGGCAAAGTCTTGGGGGATGTAAAGACATCAATGACTACACTTGCTCTCAATAAGTTTATATGTTAGAAAGGGTTGGGTAGAAATGTACATGTAAGATGATGGGTATAAATACAACATGGAATGTAAGGGGGAGGGGGGAAAAGAGTTGGCATACTTTAGGAAAATTTGAGGAAGGAAGTGTCAAATCATGGAAGATTTCATGGAGATGACCTTTTGAACTAAGCCTTGAAGGAGGAAAAGGATATGTTCAAGTAAAGTTGTGGAAGGAGAGGATTCCAGGTATGAGGGACATACACAAATGAATAAAAGCAGAAGATTCATAATGAGTTTTGGAAAATAGATAGGAGTTGAATCAGATGGGATTATTGAATCCAAGGAGGAGAATGATGTGAAATAAAGCTGAAAAGCTGTAGTTGAGAGATATTCATTAGGTGATTAACTAAAGCTATTTGAGGACAGGCACAGTAACACATCATTAGAGAATCTGGGATTGGTACAACCCATTCTGTAAAACAATTTGAAATTATACCAAGAGAAGGACTAAAATGTCCATAATCTCTTTGTCTTGAGAATCTTACTGCCAGCCACATGCTCCAAAGAGGACAAAGATATAAAAATATCATATATATCAAAATGATCATAGCAGCACTTTTATTAGTAACAAAGAACTGGAAACAAAATAGATACCATTGGGAAATAAATGGTAAATCAAGCTGCAGTGCATGAATATAGTGAGTTATCACTGTCTCTGTAAGAAACCATGACTAATTAAAAAAAATCTTTGCAAATTATATTAATGATGCAAAGTAAAGGAAAAAGTAAGGAGGGAGGGAGGGAGGGAGAGAGAGAGAGAGAGAGAGAGAGAGAGAGAGAGAGGAGAGAGAGAGAGAGAGAGAGAGAGAGAGCAAAACAAAATAAATGGAAACAACAGAGGGGGAAATGAAATTGAATACTGTGAAATTATAATGACTAAGCCTTGCCCCAAAGAAGCAAAATGAGAAGGAACCTCCTTCCTTCCTTACAGAAATGGGGGACAATGAGTATGGAACATTACATATTAGATTTAGTTGATAGGATGTTAGTTTTGCTGAATTGTTTCTACTTTTTTCCTTTTTTTATTATTAAGAGACATCTCTCTGAAGGAGAGAAGAGAGAAGTGATAGGTTGGGAAATGTAATTGGTAGAAAAGAAAAGATATCAATAAAAATCTTTTTAGTCACTTTGGAAATTGATTAAACAGCTTCTGAAATAATAATCTAAGTTATAAGTGAATAGTTTTCCCCTCAAGTTTCATACTACAGGAAGATTATAGTGGTTAGAGCTCTGGCCTTCCACTCAAGAAGATCTGAGTTCAACTCCTCTGAGATATTCATTAATTGTATAATCCTAGGCAAGTCATTTATCTTCTCCCAAACTCAGTTTCCTCATCTATAAAATGGAAGGGAAAGAAGGAAAAAAAGTACTTATTCAGTCCTACTAGTTGCCAGGTACTATGCTAGGCACTTTACAAATATTTCATTTGATCCTCACAACAACCCTAGAAGATAGGTGATAGTCCTACCTATTTTTAAATGGGAATCCTAAAAGTATCTGCTTCCCAAGGCTATTATGAGGATCAAAGAATAATACATATAAAATTTTTTAACATTTGTCTAATTGAGTTGAATTTCTGAATATTCATCCCCAGTGACTGCTTGCTTGGCAGAGTTCAGCTTCAGTACAGCAGGAAAAGTCTTATACCCCTCCTATGATAGGCCATCCACGGCATCCTTCTCCCTGTGCAAGCAGGAAAGATTTTCCTAAAGATTGTTTAGTTAACATATCCAGTTAACATGAGGCTTGAAGAAGGATCAGTATGTTCATGTATATATGCTAGGGTTCAAAGAGCTGTCCCTAAAGTGATGAGTTTGATTGCTTAAATAAGAGATGCTGTCGAATCTTCTCTAGTATATAAAAACAATTTGGGAAGCTTTGTGTGAAACACAAAATTCGGGAAATTCAAATAACAATAGAAATTCAAATACTCTTCTCCATGTTAAAGAAAATAGCCTTACTTTTAGAAGCTCTTACTTTAAAAATCACTCGAGGCAATATCATAAGCAAATTAGGGAAATATGGGATTTTTTTCCCCATCGTTTGGTAAGGGAATGGTTTATGAAGAAGCAAAATATAGAGAGGATTACAGGAAGTAAAATGGATAGTTTTGATTATATTAAATTTTAAAAGTTCTGTGTAAACAAAATCAATGCAATCAAAATTAAAAGGAAAACAGGAAACTGGAGGAAATTTTTATAGCAATTTTCTCTGGTAAAGGTTTCATTTCTCAAATACATGAGTCAAATTCATGAAAATATGAGTCATTCCTAATTGATAGTCAAAGGATATGAATAGGGAGTTTTAAGAAGAAATCAAAGCTCTCTATGGTCATATGAAAAAATGTTCTAAATCACTATTAATTAGAGAAATACAAATTAAAACAATTCTGAGATACCACTTCATATTCACTAGATTGACTATTGTGACAGAAAAGGAAAATAACAAATGTTGAAGGGGATATGGGGAAAACTGGGACACTATTGTACTATTGGTGGAGTTGTTAATTAACCCAACTAATCTGGAGATCAATTTGGGATTATACCCAAAAGGTTATAAAACCTTGATACTGCACTATTTGACCCAAAAATAGCACTATTAGATCTGTATCCCAAAGAAATTTTTTCAAAAAGAGAAAAGGATTTACATATACAAAAATATTTGTAGCAGCTCTTTTTTTTTTTGTAGTGGCAAAGAATTCAAAATTGAAGGGATGCCCATCAATTGGGAGATAGCTAAATAAATTGTGATATATGATTATGATAAAAATACTTTTTTACTATTAAGAAATGACAAAGCATCATGCTTTCAAAAGAAACCTGGGAAGACTTACATGAATTCATGCAAAGTGAAATGAGCAGAGCCAGAAGAATACCAGACACAGTAACAGCAATATTATAATTATCATCAACTCTGAATGACTCAGCTAATCTCAGCAATACATTGATTTAAGACAATTCCAAAAATTATGATGAAAAATGCTAACTAATTACCTCCAGAGAGAGAACTGATGAAATCTGACTGCAAATCGAAATGTATATGTATATATATACACATACAAATATGTATGTATGTATACCCATACATGTCTGCATATATATATATAGACATATATTTATTTTTCTTGCTTCTTTGCAACATCTTCTCTTATCATAGATAATAGGATTTAGAGCTGAAAAGGACCTTAAACATCATTTGATCCATCTCCTCATTTTACAGGTGAAAAAACTATGGGTCAAAAGAGAAAATGACCTGTTCATAGTCACGCAGAAAGAGTGGCAGAATCCAAGTCTTCTGACTTCAAATCCACAGTCTTTAAGTATAACATAACTAGGATGCCCTTAGGATGTTCCCAATGACACCCTACTGTCCTCTGACTGTAAACTCCTCCAAATTAGAGATTAGTCCAAATACATCTTTTTCAATGATTTCCAATCTGTTACCTAAAAATTTTGAAAGTATGGTCACATTCTTTATGACATGGTTTGGTTATAGTTTTGTCTTGGAGTGGAGGATGAGGGGAATAAGATAAAAGAATTCTCACTTTGTAATTTACCAACTATTAGGGGAAAGAAGAGCATTGAGCACAGCTGTGTACACTTGGTGAATGGCAATAAAATTCCCTGGCTAGCTTGTATTCATCTTCTCAGCTATAGTGTATTATGCATAAAGAGGTAGCATGATAAGGACAGAAATTCCCAAAAGGTTCCCCCTTCACCCCAAAATTTATGAAATTTATATTTTTGATTATATGAGGATATGCACATCTCCATTCTTTCTATCTTCTTTGCCACAATCCTTTAGGCAAAGAATAAAGCCATGTCCTGGATGGGGTGAAGGGAGAATTTTAGAATCATAGGTATGGGGGATAATCCCTGGAATCATGAATCCTGGGTTCAAAATTATGGTTCTGTCATTTACCAGTGGAGTAATCTTGAACAATTTCTTAACTTCTCTGAACCATAGTTTCCTTATTGACAAAAAAAAGGGATGATAATAGTTGCATGAGAAAAAAAGCCTCTAAATCCTTACATCTTGCCAGAACCTTAAGGCCAAGTCCATTCTCAAGCACTGGGCTGGAGTGTACTCCTTGGGCCAGTTCTTCAGGGAATGTAATTCCCAAAATTTCTAACCTTTCCCCCTTCAAATTACCCTTTTTTTTAATGCAGTAGAGAGAGACTGCTTGAGTTAGTTATAAGACCTGAATCCAAGTGTGGTCTTGTCTACTTACTAGTTGTGTGACACTGGGCAAGTCACTTAACTGCTATTTGCCTCAGTTTCTTCATCGGTAAAATGAGGAAAATAATAGCCTCTATCTCCCAGGATCTTTGTGAGTTTCAAGCAAGGTAATATTTGTAAAGTACCTGGCACATAGAATTACATAGATATTAGCTATTATTGTTATTATTAACTATGTTCATATTGATTTCTCCCAATAAAATTAACCTCCTTGAGTTCATGAAGTCTTTTTGCCTTTGTTCTTGCCTCTCTTCTACTTATCACAGTACCTTGCACAAAGAATTTAACAAATGTTTGCTGAATTGAAAGTTCCTCCCACAAATCTCCAAAACAACCTTTAGTCAATAACAAAGACTGATGGGTACTTCCCTGTCTTCCAAGAGCTAAACTGGAGACAGAAGATAATAATCTAAGAGTGAGAAAAGATATAGTCCCTGCCTTCAGCTAGCTTCCTGGCTAATGGAACAGATGTGTTCACAAGATGAAAGAAGAAGGATTACAAAGCAATGTTTCAACAGGCACAAAATAATTGAATTGGTAAGTACTGAGAAGACATTTTCTGCCTCAGGGAAAAGCAATTAGGAAATTCATGAAAGGATTTTGCTTATAATTCTGCTTTGGAACATAATAATTTCTTAGTTTAAGTCAAACTCTAGTCTTGATTACATATGCATAGTCAACAGCATAAGAATTGTTGACTGAGTCTGAATCTTTGCTGTGCAATCAAACCCAAATTTGGAAATTCAAACTTATTTTCATTTATTCATTAGCAATAATGGCTTTAGTGAAGGCCAGCATGTCACTTAAGATAAATAATTGCCCTTGACAACAGTAAAAGTGAGCAGGGCTCTAATGGACTAGTGAAATGTTCTACTCTGCTGTAGGTATTAGACAGCCTTTAATCATGTTATGGACACATACACAATGATTTAAATAAAATCACAGTAGGCACACAACCCAAAAGAAAATTACTCCACACACATTAGGTATACAACATGCAGAACCACACAAACCTAATAAATCAAGGTTACTTGGATTGTTACTTAAAGTTACAAAAGTTTCTTCAGTAAATATTTACTATTTAACAAAAAATTCTAGGAAAACTGGAAAAGTCTGATAAGAATCAGATTAGATCACTATGTCATACCATCTACAGCAATAAGTTTGGAAAGATATAGGATTTAGATATAAATAGTTATATCATAACCTGAAAGAGCAGGAAAAAAGATTTTTCATTACTAGGGATGAAAGAAAGGTTCTTGACCAACAAGGAGAGAGAAAATCACAGAAGATAAAATAGAAAATGCTGATGATATGAAATTGCAAAGCTTTTGATGTACAAAATAGAAATCAAATTAAAATTAAAAAGTAAACAATTATCTGGAGGAAAACAAATCTTTGTTATTAAGTCTTTCCAATAAGGATCTGGTATCCAAGATATATATGGGAACTGATTCTGACTGAATCAAATATATAAGAACAGAGCCATTTCCCAATAGACAGATGGTCAAAGGCTATGAAGAGGCAGATCATAAGGGAAGAAAAGCAAGTTATCAACAACATTCCAAATCACTAATAATAAGAGAAATGCAAGTTTAAAGACTTTTGAGATTCTACCTTACACCCACTATATTGGAAAAAAGGAAAATGACAATTACTGGAGAAATGTGGGAGACCATACATATTAATGCTTTACTGGTGATGCCATAAATTAGCCTATTATGCTGAAGTACTCACTCTGGGCTCACTTCTTCCACCTGCACTGGAACTCTTGGTTTGGATCTCAGTTTAAAGGACCAAGTCTCCAACACTACCACTCACAAACTCCTACCAGTGTGTATCCTGTTAATTATCAGCCAGAATTCTCAGTTTTTAGAAACGATTATTTACTAAGAACCTGAAGGAACAACTGGTGCAAAGTATTCCATTTAGGGACGAGTGTTCCTTTTGAATACACAAGTTTGTCAGGGAAAATGAGCTCAAATTTTGTACAAAGCAATGAGACATACAAATAGAAAACACACATAGCAAAGGAATACCTCTTGATGCTTGACCCTGGAAATCCTTTTCTTCCTTTGTAGAATCCTTCATGAAGTTCCCCTTATGTGTAGCTCTCTGTTGAGTTCTGAGTTTTCCAGAGCTGGCACTTCTCTTTGTCAACATGGATCATGACCCCTGAAGCCGCTCCCATGCTCAAATAATTGTCTTTCCATGTGTATCTCCAAGTGCTTTCTCCAACGTGGAGATAAGTTGGATTTAGATATGAACAAGGATATGATCAAGACAATGACCATGATCAATTAGCATTCATTGATGAAGCATGATGGTATGGAATAGGATATGAATTTTGGGGTATGATCAATATATAGATTGCTTCACTTAATTTTGCTTATTTATTACAAGGATATTGGAGAGGAGGAGAGCATGGCTCATGATAATGATGGCAAAATAAAAGGAAAAGAGTGGCACTGAGGTATTTTTTAATGTATGGAAGAAAACAGAAGGAAGTTCAGAGAGCAGGATAAATTGGACAGCTTTGAAACTGATGTACTGAATTTGTATTATACTTTAAAAATATAAGTTGCAAATAATAGATAAAAGTGAAATCTCTACAATCAAAAGATCTGAATTTAAATCCTTGTTTTGCCAAGGGTCAGTTGAGTGGCTCATTCAACCTTCTCTGAGCCTCTGTTTTCCCATTTTTTAAAAACTGGGGTATGGTTTATTCCTACTCCACCTACCTCCCAGGGTTTTTGTTAGGTGATGGATAGGAGTCCTTTAAAAAGTGTAAATTGACATCCTAGTATAAGGAATCATTATTATTTCTTCCCAAGAAGAGAAAGGGTAGACATGGCAGGCCCAGCTCCCTTCCAAGTCTTTGGGCATATGTCCAGCGGCCACCCTGCCTCCAGTTCTGAAAAACAAGCTGCAGGCTGGGGAGGGGGGAGGAGTGGAAAAGGGGGCAGAGGAAAGGAGGGTGTTAACTTGGCAGAGGGGCTTGGAATATAGCTGAGTGTTGAGTGGAAGCTGGGTTTTCTCCAGAGCCTAAAATGGCTCAGGGTAGATATCACAGAGTTTTTGAGGCTGCATTGGGGTCAGGTGGGGCTTGGGTAGTGACTGGTAGGGCTCCACCCTACTGCATGTCCAGCCTGGATGGCAGCCTGCTTTGGAATCCTGGCCTTCCAGGTTCACCTCAATCCCATCACGTCTACAGAGCAAATCTGCCCCTCTTCCATGGGGACAGGCTAACCCCAACTCTTAGTGCCTTCTCCCAACTGTTTCTGGGTTACTTTCCATTAGGGATTCTTTCAGAAACTTCATTTCTTTGGCTCAAGAGCCAGGAGGAATTTGAGTCTAAGTGCCTTCATTTTAGAGACAGATAGATGCTGTAATGAATAGAAATCTGAATTTAGAAGTCAGGAAAACCTAAAATCGAATTCAGACTCAGATACTTACTAGTATATATCCCTAGGCAAATTACTTAACCACTGCCTGCCTCAGTTTCCTCATGTGTAAAATAGAAATAATAATAGCATCTACCTACTAGAGTTGTTATGAAGATCAAATAAATCAAGCAAATATTCATAAAGTCCTTCGAAAACCTTAAAATACTATATATAGAGGAGAAAACGTTCCAAAACATTATTGTCCTTACTTTAGAGCTGAGTAAAGTAACTTCCTCAAAGTCAAATAGATAAGGAGTAGCAGAGACAAGATTTGAATCCAAGCCCTCTGATTCTAAGAAACCAGAGCTAGTTTTAGTGCCTCTCCCCAGAGTGGAGTTAACTATCAAACCCATTACCTCTCTATTCTTTCCGGGGTACCTAGCCAGAAATATTCTCCTTTCCTTGGCCCAAAGCCATTTCAGGTGTTCGTGTTGTGGTGCCAGCTGTTCTCCCTGTCACTGAAAAATGGGCATTTTGAAAAAAACTGATGTTTCCTATCTCATCTTTCCTGGGAGCTATTAAGGAGGGAACCATTTACATTTCTGAAACACCCAGTGTTTAGCCTCGGGATTAGTTCTAGTCCATTTACTTAGTGTCCACAGGCCAAATGCTGCATCCAGAAAAACACATCTCTCCTGCATAATAAATGTTTAGTAAAGGCAATCAGCACAAAATCCACCGAGAAAATGGCTCAAACCATCGACTGAAACCACAAAGGCAGGAATGAGCATTTAAAGTTCAACTTGATTGCTTTCCTCCCACCAGGCTCTGGATACACTTCAGCAACCTCCCCAGGAGCCACTGATATTCTGTCCACTTCCCCATCTGTAAGCATCATGATATAGTGCATAAGAGGCCTGAACTTACAGTCAAAATAATCTCAGGTTCAATTCCTGGATCCCATGTTCACAGCCTCAGGAATGGAGACAGTACAATTGAAGTATCTAATTCTCACAGGGTTATTTTGAGGTTCAAATAAAACAAAACAAAACAAAACAAAACACAATGCATTTTTAAAACTTTGTGGAGTAGGCTAGTGATTATCATTAAGTACTTTGATATATGGTGTATGAGTTTGTTCCACCTGTGACTGGCCCCGTTCAGATCCAGTGATTCCTTGTATGCCCTAGTTTCCTGTCACACTGAGGGTTCCTTAAGGTCAGGGACTGAATCTATCCCCATAAGACTGGTAGTCTCTTAAGGACAGACACGTCTCTCATCAAAATAGGTTCTTAAAGGGAAGGTCTATGACATTTCTCATAAGAAAGGATCATCTCCCATCTTAGATTGGGAACTCTCCTAAAAACAGGGATTGTCTCCTCTCTTCCCCATTCAACCAGGGGCTCCTTTGAATGTAGGGGCTATCTCTGACCTCAGATTAGGAGCTCCCTGAAGAAATGGATTGTATTTATCCCAAGAAGACTGGGGGATCATTGAGGATAGGGACTGTCTCCTCTATCTGACTACAAGTCAGCTAAGGTCAAGGACTTTGTGCCGCTCATTGTATTAAGAGTTTACTAAGGAGAAAGACTGTTCCACTGGACTATGAGCTTCCTGAAGGTGAGAACAGTGTCTCCTTTTCTGTTCTACAAGCCCTTTCTAAAGGCCACCTGAAGGTTGGATGCTCTGGAGTTCTATGGTCAAGCCATTTGCCCTTTGCCAAAGGATGCTGTAAAGAACAGGCACTCTGCCAGTCAGCCCTCCATTTGTGTCAGATACTTCACATGTTAAAGATAGTCCCAAACATGTTCTTTGGGAATTAGTTTAAAATATATGATTATATTTCAGGGGCGTGAAGGGTGTTCTTGAAGCCGTGGGGCCCACGGCAGTCACAAAATATGGCCATTTTAAACCTTGAAAAATAGGGCACTATAATTGGAAAAGCCGATTCAATGCTAAGTATAGTTGTAGCCGGCCTTCTTACATCTCAAATACCAGGTATTTAGGTGGCATTCTTGGAACCTGGCATTAGACAAGTGTGTGAGCAGGCCCCGTGCTCATTTTTTAGAACCAAGTTGGAGAGCTCACCCATTAATCATGGACCCAACCCTAGGCAGGGACACTCCAGGGCAGAGCTGGGTTACCCATGGCACAGACCCCATCATTGACTGACAGGAGTTAGAGACAGATGATCCTCAGTTTTCACCTCTGATCTCGTGTTATAGTCATCTGTAACTATAAGCTCCATGGAGTCACTTAGCCATTTCTGTGTAATGGGGCTTTTGTGGAAACCCCAATCAGAATGCTTCTCCAGAAGCAAGTCCTTGTGTGAGTCTGGGCAAGTCACTTAATCCTGTTTGCCTCAGTTTGCTCACCTATAAAATGAACTGGATAAAGAAATAGCAAACTCCTCCAATAACTTTGCCAAGAAAACCCCAAAAGGAGCTTTGAAGAGTCAAACATGCCTGAAAAACAACTCATAAATATACAGGTACTCCCAATAGAATGCAAGCCCTTACGAGCAGAAACTTCATTTTTTTAAATGTTTGTTGAATTTAATTAAAGAAATAAAAACAAATATATTGATTACAGGAATATAAAGAAGAAGTTAGGGTCACATCAATAGATAAACAAGTATTTATTAAATACTATGTGTCATGAAAGATGCTAAATAAATTCTAGGGAAATCAACAACCACAAAAATCAGTCTGTGCTAGCAAGAAGCTTACATTCTAATGGGGGAAGATAATGTGCAAATGGCTAGACACAAAAATGTCGAACTGGGAATAATCTCAGAGGGAAAGCACTAAAATTAAGGAGGATGAGAAAGGCTTCTTGCTGAAAGTGGGATATGTACTTTATTATTGTCCTCCTTCCCCCTCTTCTTCGCTGGAAAATAATAAGGCTTAGAACTGGAAGAGACATTAGAAATAATCTGGTCTAACCTCTTCATTTTACAATGAAGGAAACCAAGGCTCAGAAATGTTAAATGATATAAGTAAAAGGTAGAGGAGGTCTTCTGACTCCAGATTCAGTATTTTACCATTAGCTCTACTCAAATATTTCTTTTTTCCTTTTCCCTTATTTACTCTTCCTTGCAATGATGCTTTTTAGACCCATGTTTGAGAGGAAGAACCAAAAACCGTCGATCTCTGAGTCTGTTTTTCTTTTAAGGGAAAAGGAGTATGTCTTATATTCTGACAAATATAGTACCTACAAGATAGAAATAAAATACTCCTGAGTTCCTGGATCAAATTATAAAAAGTTAGCTGCTCTTCACCATGCCTGGGTCTGGGGAAAGGGTGGTGGGAGGGAGATAGAAGGGGGAGCACAATTAACATCATTTCTATTTTCCCTCTTTCCCCCTCACCAATGTTTAACTTTAGACCACCATCTCCCTCAATCTGCTCTCCCCTTTTACAGCCCCTCTCTGTTTCTTATTTCTTTCTTAACATCATTTCTGGCTCTGAACTTGTATGACATATCTTACCACCTGAATGACTGGAGAAACCATTGCTACTCTCTAGGCCTCAGCTTGATCCTGTAGGTCAAATGAGAGTTGGATGGGCTGGGGTTCCATGTGAAGTAGTCTGGGTTTAAAGTCTGCCAATTCCTCCTGTCTTTGTGGAATTATGTGTTCTGGGAATCCTGTCCTATTACTGGGTCAAAGGCTCCCTGAGGACAAGAGCTATGTCCTATATAAATTTTCTAGTCTAGGTGTTTGATAAATGTTTGATTTGAAAAAAAATAAACAAAATAAAGAGGTTAGACTAGGTGAACTCGGAGTTGCATTCCAGCTCTCAATTTAGGTACAATGCTAGGAACTGAAGGTATGCAAAGATGGCCAAGCCAAGATCCCTGCCCTCAGGGAGTTTACAATGTAGAGGATGAGAATCGGCTGCCTCTAATGTCTGTCATTGAATGATTGGGCCTGAGTCATGGAAAGCCCAGCGCACCTTGCCCTCTAGTCCAATGATACATCTGCTCTTGCCCCAGTTCCCTGAAAGCATTCATTAAAGGCTTACTATGCGCCAGATGGGTGCAGTGGAAAGAGCACCAAGCCTGGAGTCAAGAAGACTCATCTTTCTGAGTTCAATTCCAGATTCAGAGACCCACTAGCTGTGTGACCCTGGGGAAGTGATGGCATCCTGTTTGCCTCAGTTTCCTTCTCTGTAAAATGAACTGGAGAAAGAAAAACCGCTCTAGTGTCTCTTGGCCAAGAAAACCCCAAATAGAGTCATGAAGAGTCAAATGTGACTAAACAACAACAAAGAGGTTAGAATGAATAACTTCTCTCAGCTCATGAGCCTTACCCCAAGAAACTATGACCTTCCATGATCCCCTCACTCACCTATTACCTTTCGCAACTATCAGGGAGATCAAGGAAACAGGAATAAATCACCTTTGTCTTTCCAGAAGAGAGGCCAATATACCCCAGGGATGCAAAGAATATTTGTTCAAGGGGAACAAATATATTAGCTCTGTCTTTTCGGGTTTGGCAGCCCCAAATGCTGAATAGCTTTGTGACTGTTCTGTGTATTAAGGAGTTATAGAATATGGGTCTTAGATTCAAGAAGATTTAAGTTCAAATCCTGCCTCAGATACTTTCTAGCTGTGACTATGCAAGGCAGTCTTTCTTAATCTCATTTTCCTCATCTGTCAAATGGGCATATTAATAGGATCTGCCTTACAGAACTGTTGTAAGGATCAAATGAGTTAACAAACCTAAAAACACAATATAAATATCATAGGTTAACAAGGTGGCACAGTGGATAGAATCAGGAAGATTCATCTGGCCTTAGACTTTTAACTAGCTTTGTGACTCTGGGCAAGTCATTTAAGCCTGTTTGCCTCAGTTGCCTCATCTGTAAAATGAGCTAGAGAAGGAAATGGGGAACCTCCAGTATCTTTGTCAAGAAAATCCTAAATGAGATTACAAAATCACCACTAAACAACAAATCCTAGCTACCATTAATCTGGGGGGAAGCTAGTGATCTCTTGCAGAATTATCAGTAAATAGATTGTGGCACTCATGATTCACTCCCAACAGCCTTGGTGTTCCTAACCTTTTGTAGGTTTTGGGTTTTCTGGGTCGGGTCATTTCCCTACTGGGAAGTTGCATGAAGGCAAGGATCACATTTAAGTTCACTTGGAATCTTTCCTATTACCAAGCATAGAACTCTGCATGCATTCACATTCTTCAAGTTAACATAAATTAAGTCAAACTGAACTAGTGAAGCAAATGTATATAGTAAAAAGTTTTGGAGGGAAAAAAAAGAAGCTTTGGGATCAGAAGTCTTGGGTTCAAATCAATTTATTAAATGGTTAACTTCCAGCAAGAAAAGGGCCCAGTGGATTATTCAGAGTCCAACGGTTCAAGTAAACACTCCTTTTACTAAAAATATATCCAATATCCCCAGGAAAAAGCTGTTCTCTAGAAAGTTAAAAAGCAGATCAGGAAGACAAAAGCAAATAAAACCTTTGGGAAGATAGTTAAAAGTAAGGAAGTTCCCTGGCATCATAGGAACTCATGAACAAAACCCTTTTAAAAAGCTGTTTTTACGCTCTTCCTGCCCCAAAGGCCCACAGCTGGGAACCAGATCAATGCAGCTGGGGGCAAAGGGTACCCAAACTGCTCCAGGTCTGCATCATGGCTTTTTTGATTGCTAAAGGCTGTTGTGGTGGGAGTTAGGAACTTAGAATAAAGAAGGGAGGTTGTTAACTCACACTTCTCCATTTCTATCACTAGAATGGCCTTAAATAGCAAGTTTCAGCAAGTCCCTGAGATTCATTTTTCGCCATTTGTAAAATGGGCCTCATAACATGCTATTTATCCA